>NW_024470646.1:377553-575469 GCF_017639515.1 Carcharodon carcharias | reverse complement strand
CATCTTGTTAGTAGCTAGAGTCTGGTTGTAGAGCAGTGTCTGATCCATCTTGCTAGTTGTTGGAGTCTGGTTGAAGAGTAGAGTCTGATCCATCCTGTTAGTAGTTGGAGTCTGGTTGAAGAGCAGAGTGTGACCCATGTTGCTAGTAGTTGGAGTCTGGTTGAAGAGCAGAGTCTGATCCATCTTGTTAGTAGTTGGGGTCTGTTTGAAGAGTAGAATTTGATCCTTTTTATTAGTTGGAGTCTGCTTGAATAGCATAGCCTGACCCATCTTGTTTGTAGCTGGATTCCGGTTGAAGAGCAGAGTTTTATCCATTTTGTTAGTAGTTGGAGTCTGGTTGAAGAGCAGAATCTGATCCATCTTTTTAGTAGCTGGAGTCTGGTTGAAGATCAGAGTTTGAACCATCTTGTTAGTAGTTGTAGCCTGGTTGAAGAGCAGAGTCTGATCCATCTTGCTAGTAGTTGGAGTCTGGTTGAAGAGCAGAGCTTGACCCATCTTGTTAGTAGTTGGAGTCCGGTTGAAGTGCAGAGTCTGATCCATCTTGCAAGTGGTTGGAGTCTGGTTGTAGAGCAGAGTCTGATCCATCTTGTTAGTAGTTGGATTCTGGTTGAAGAGCAGAGTGTGACCCATGTTGCTAGTATTCGGAGTCTGGTTGGAGACTAGAGTCTAATCCATCTTGCTAGTAGTTGGAGTCTGGTTGAAGAGCAGAATCTGATCCATCTTACTAGTTGTTGGAGTCTGGTTGAAGAGCAGAGCCTGACCCATCTTGTTAGTACCTGGAGTCTGGTTGAAGATCAGAATCTGATCCATCTTGCTAGTAGTTGGAGTCTGGTTGAATAGCAGAGTCTGATCCATCTTGTTAGTAGTTGGGGTCTGTTTGAAGAGTAGAGTTTGATCCTTTTTATTAGTTGGAGTCTGCTTAAAGAGCAGAGCCTGACCCATCTTGTTTGTAGCTGGAGTCCGGTTGAAGAGCTGAGTCTTATCCATCTTGTTAGTAGTTGGAGTCTGGTAGAAGAGCAGAGTTTTATCCATTTTGTTAGTAGTTGGAGTCTGGTTGAAGAGCAGATCCTGATCCATCTTTTTAGTAGCTGGAGTCTGGTTGAAGATGAGATTTTGAACCATCTTTTCAGGAGTTGGAGTCTGGTTGAAGTGCTGAGTCTGATCCATCTTGTTAGCAGCTGGAGTCTGGTTGAACAGCGGAGTCTAATCCATCTTGTTAGTAGTTGGAGTCTGGTTGAACAGCAGAGTCTAATCCATCTTGTTAGTAGTTGCAGTCTGTTTGAAGATCAAAGTTTGATCCATCTTGTTAGTAGTTGGAGTCTGTTTGTCGAGCAGAGTCTGATCCTTCTTGTTAGTAGTTGGAGTCTGGTTAAAGAGCAGAGCCTGACCCATCTTGTTAGTAGCTGGAGTCCGGTTGAAGAGCAGTTTCTGAACCATCTTGTTAATAGCTTGAGTCTGGTTGTAGAGCAGTGTCTGATCCATCTTGCTAGTTGTTGGAGTCTGGTTGAAGAGTAGAGTCTGATCCATCCTGTTAGTAGTTGGAGTCTGGTTGAAGAGCAGAGTGTGACCCATGTTGCTAGTAGTTGGAGTCTGGTTGAAGAGCAGAGTCTGATCCATCTTGTTAGTAGTTGGGGTCTGTTTGAAGAGTAGAATTTGATCCTTTTTATTAGTTGGAGTCTGCTTGAATAGCATAGCCTGACCCATCTTGTTTGTAGCTGGATTCCGGTTGAAGAGCAGAGTTTTATCCATTTTGTTAGTAGTTGGAGTCTGGTTGAAGAGCAGAATCTGATCCATCTTTTTAGTAGCTGGAGTCTGGTTGAAGATGAGATTTTGAACCATCTTGTTATTAGCTGGAGTCTGGTTGAAGAGCAGAGTCTGATCCATCTTGCTTGTAGTTGGATTCAGGTTGAAGAGCAGAGCTTGACCCATCTTGTTAGTAGTTGGAGTCCGGTTGAAGTGCAGAGTCTGATCCATCTTGCTAGTTGTTGGAGTCTGGTTGAATACCAGAGTCTGATCCATCTTGTTAGTAGTTGGATTCTGGTTGAAGAGCAGAGTGTGACCCATGTTGCTAGTATTCGGAGTCTGGTTGGAGACTAGAGTCTAATCCATCTTGCTAGTAGTTGGAGTCTGGTTGAAGAGCAGAATCTGATCCATCTTACTAGTTGTTGGAGTCTGGTTGAAGAGCAGAGCCTGACCCATCTTGTTAGTACCTGGAGTCTGGTTGAAGATCAGAATCTGATCCATCTTGCTAGTAGTTGGAGTCTGGTTGAATAGCAGAGTCTGATCCATCTTGTTAGTAGTTGGGGTCTATTTGAAGAGTAGAGTTTGATCCTTTTTATTAGTTGGGGTCTGCTTTAAGAGCAGAGCCTGACCCATCTTGTTTGTAGCTGGAGTCCGGTTGAAGAGCTGAGTCTTATCCATCTTGTTAGTAGTTGGAGTCTGGTTGAAGAGCAGAGTTTTATCCATTTTGTTAGTAGTTGGAGTCTGGTTGAAGAGCAGATCCTGATCCATCTTTTTAGTAGCTGGAGTCTGGTTGAAGATGAGATTTTGAACCATCTTTTCAGGAGTTGGAGTCTGGTTGAAGTGCTGAGTCTGATCCATCTTGTTAGCAGCTGGAGTCTGGTTGAACAGCGGAGTCTAATCCATCTTGTTAGTAGTTGGAGTCTGGTTGAACAGCAGAGTCTAATCCATCTTGTTAGTAGTTGCAGTCTGTTTGAAGATCAAAGTTTGATCCATCTTGTTAGTAGTTGGAGTCTGTTTGTCGAGCAGAGTCTGATCCTTCTTGTTAGTAGTTGGAGTCTGGTTAAAGAGCAGAGCCTGACCCATCTTGTTAGTAGCTGGAGTCCGGTTGAAGAGCAGTTTCTGAACCATCTTGTTAATAGCTTGAGTCTGGTTGACGAGCAGAGTCTTATCAATCTTGTTCGTTGTTGGAGTCTGGTTGACGAGCAGAGACTGATCCATCTTGCTAGTCGTTGGAGTCTGGTTGAAGAGCAGAGTGTGATCCATCTTGCTAGTAGTTGGATTCAGGTTGAAGAGCAGAGCTTGACCCATCTTGTTAGTAGCTAGAGTCCGGTTGAAGTGATGAGTCTGATCCATCTTGCTAGCAGTTGGAGTCTTGTTGAAGAGCAGTTTCTTATCCATCTTGCTAGTAGTTGGAGTCTGGTTGAAGAGCAGAGCGTGACCCATGTTGCTAGTAGGTGGAGTCTGGTTCAAGATGAGAGTCTGATCCATCTTGTTAGATGCCCGAGTGTGGTTGAAGAGCAGAGTCTGATCCATCTTGTTAGTAGTTGGAGTCTTGTTGAAGAGCAGAGTCTGATCCATCTTGCTTGTAGTTGGAGTCTGGTGGAAGAGCTGAGCCTGACCCATCTTGTTAGTAGCAGGAGTCTGGTTGAAGAGCTGAGTCTGATCCATCTTGCTAGTAGTTGGAGTCTGGTTGAAGAGCAGAGTTTGATCCATCTTGTTAGTAGTTGGAGTCTGGTTGAAGAGCAGAGTCTGATCCATCTTGTTAGTAGTTGGAGGCTGGTGGAAGAGTAGAGTTTGAGCAATCTTGTTAGTAGTTGGAGTCTGTTTGAAGAGCAAAGCCTGATCCTTCTTGCTAGTAGTTGGAGTCTGGTTGAAGAGCAGAGTCTAATCCATCTTGTTAGTAGCTGGAGTCTGGTTGAACAGCAGAGTCTAATCCATCTTGTTAGTAGTTGCAGTCTGTTTGAAGAGCAGAGTTTTATCCATTTTGTTAGTAGTTGGAGTCTGGTTGATGAGCAGAATATGATCCATCTTTTTAGTATCTGGATTCTGGTTGAAGATCAAAGTTTGATCCATCTTGTTAGTAGTTGGAGTCTGTTTGTAGAGCAGAGTCTGATCCTTCTTGCTTGTAGTTGGAGTCTGGTGGAAGAGCAGAGCCTGACCCATCTTGTTAGTAGCGGGAGTCTGGTTGAAGAGCTGAGTCTGATCCATCTTGCTAGTAGTTGGAGTCTGGTTGAAGAGCAGAGTTTGATCCATCCTGTTAGTAGTTGGAGTCTGGTTGAAGAGCAGAGTCTGATCCATCTTGTTAGTAGTTGGAGGCTGGTGGAAGAGTAGAGTTTGATCCATCTTGTTAGTAGTTGGAGTCTGTTTGAAGAGCAAAGCCTGATCCTTCTTGCTAGTAGTTGGAGTCTGGTTGAAGAGCAGAGTCTGATCCATCTTGTTAGTAGCTGGGGTCCGTTTGAACAGCAGAGTCTGATCCATCTTGTTAATAGCTTGAGTCTGGTTGACGAGCAGAGTCTTATCCATCTTGTTCGTTGTTGGAGTCTTGTTGAAGAGCAGAGACTGATCCATCTTGCTAGCAGTTGGAGTCTGGTTGAATAGCAGAGTCTGATCCATCTTGCTAGTAGTTGGAGTCTGGTTGAAGAGCAGAGTCTGATCCTTCTTGCTAGTAGTTGGATTCTGGTTGAAGAGCAGAGCCTGACACATCTTGTTATTAGCTGGAGTCTGGTTGAAGAGTAGAGTCTGATCCATCTTGCTTGTAGTTGGATTCAGGTGGAAGAGCAGAGCTTGACCCATCTTGTTAGTATTTGGAGTCCGGTTGAAGTGCAGAGTCTGATCCATCTTGCTAGTAGTTGGAGTCTGGTTGAAGACCAGAGTCTGATCCATCTTGCTAGTAGTTGGATTCTGGTTGAAGAGCAGAGTGTGACCCATGTTGCTAGTATTCGGAGTCTGGTTGAAGATGAGAGTCTGATCCATCTTGTTAGATGCTGGAGTCTGGTTGAAGAGCAGAGTTTGATCCATCTTGTTAGTAGTTGGTGTCTGTTTGAAGAGCAGAGTCTGATCCATCTTTTTAGTAGTTGGAGCCCGGTTGAAGAGCAGAGTCTGATCCATCTTGTTGGTAGCTGGGGTCTTTTTGAAGAGTAGAGTTTGATCCTTCTTTTTAGTTGTTGGAGTCTGCTTGGAGAGCAGATTCTTGTCCATCTTGTTAGTTGCTGGAGTCTGGTTGAAGACTAGAGTCTAATCCATCTTGCTAGTAGTTGGAGTCTGGTTGAAGAGCTGAGCCTGACCCATCTTGTTAGTAGCCGGAGTCTGGTTCAAGAGCATAGTGTGACCCATGTTGCTAGTATTCGGAGTCTGGTTGAATAGCAGAGCCTGACCCATCTTGTTTGTAGCTGGAGTCCGGTTGAAGAGCAGAGTTTTATCCATTTTGTTAGTAGTTGGAGTCTGGTTGAAGAGCAGAATCTGATCCATCTTTTTCGTAGCTGGAGTCTGGTTGAAGATGAGATTTTGAACCATCTTGCTAGTATTTGGAGTCTGGTTGAACAGCAGAGTCTGACCCATCTTGCTAGTGGTTGGAGTCTGATTGACGAGCAGAGCCTGACCCATCTTGTTAGTAGCTGGAGTCTGGTTGAAGAGCAAAGTCTGATCCATCTTGCTAGTATTTGGAGTCTCATTGAAGAGCACCGTCTGATCCATCTTGCTAATATTTGGACTCCGGTTGAAGAGCAGGGCTTGACCCATCTTGTTCGTAGTTGGCGTCTGGTTGAAGTGCAGTGTCTGATCCATCTTGTTAGTAGCTGGAGTCTGATGCATCTTCACATCAGAGAATATCTGATCGTCTGAGAGACCCCTCCAAAGTCGAAATATTTGTGGAAACCTTGGCAACACAGAGGTTCCGTCGTGACTTCATAAAGCCATGTCGTGAAGTGGGAGGGATTTCACTGTGACAGGGAGCTGCAGGGTCCTAAGGAGACTGTTGTGTGTGTTGGATTAATGCAAGGGTCACTGTCGAATTTATAGATAGACCCACCCACGCGTGATTCAATGGAAGTTTAACAGAAGTCTTCTGCATTTCTCCTGAATTCCCGATTGATTTTCTTGGTGACTCTCTGATATTGATGGCCACAAGTTGTGTTCTTCCCCACAAGAGGAAACATTCTCTCTGCATCCACTCAATCAAAACCATTCATCATTTTAAAGAGCTCTATTCAGTCATCCCTCAGACTTCTTTTATTGAGAGAATAGAGAGCCAGCCTGTCAATCCTTTCCTGATATGTGTACACACATTTCTATTTATAATATGGTGACCAGAACTGCACACAGTGCTCTCAGTGTGGGTCCAACTGAGGTTTAACAAAACCTCCCTACTTTTCAATTCTATCTTCCAAGAAATTTCACTCTGTTCTGGGTTAGTGTTTTATTCTGCCCTTGCCAACCTGTGAAGTAACTTCTAGTGTTTAACGTATTCACACTCTGAGACCCCTTCCCCAGTCCCTCACTGTCAATTATATTATTGCCTCCACCACCACCCCCCCAATGTTTTATTGGTGCTGTAAAAGATTTTTCTCACCTGTCTTTATTCATTCAGACACTCACTTTATTGTGAAAAGCAATGGTCCCAACACTGTCGCTGGGGGCACTGATCACCAAACTTCCCTATATTCGCTGATATTGTTAATGGTTTTCTTTCTTCAGCTACTGTTTACATCCCTTCAGTCTGAAGAACATCCATTAACCACCATTCCCCGTTTCCTACCCTTTTCCCATTTCCCTCTCCACACTGCCCCACTCCCTTTAATACCGTGAGCTTTAATTTTATCGATAAACCTCCTGTCCAGCACCTTATCAAACGCCTTTCACAATCCACCCACACAACATCCACTCTATTTCCTTTCTCACTACACTGTGTTAAACCCTTAAATAATTCCGCTCTCTGCTCTAATGAACTCATTTCAGTAATCGATGCTGAAATATCTGCTCCACACCCACAGGGTTTCATCTGTTTAAAGTCACAAACAGAAAGGTCCAGTTTTCTCCTGGAGTTTGAGAGAAATCAGCTTTCAGACTGATGCAGAGCTTAAGCCAATGAGGGAGATCTGGGCTCAGCCCCGCCCCTCGTTCACTCTGATTGGTTGGAGGACCAGCTATTCCCACTCAGTCCTCCAGCCAAGCCACATCTGCCGTCGATCAATTGGGCATTGAATCTCAATTGGTTAAACTCATAAAAACAAACAAACATCTATTCATACTCCATATCAAAGACAGCTTGTCCTTTAATAGCCCCTTTAATCAGCAAGAGGTGAACCAGAAACCAAGATGGGCCTTCAGACTGATATTCGGCTTAACTTATTAGAAATCAAGAGAAACAAGGAGGAAATCCTGGGGGGCTTGTTATCTCTTGGTGTGAAACCGATGGAAGTGTTTTTACTGGAGGCCACAGATGTGTTTGAAGATGATTTACAATGGAATTTGTGAACTATGCAAGGGTAAAGTGAAGGAAAAGGAATGGATCTGGAAAGCAGCAGACACTTCATGTTGTGGCAAGAGAAGTGGGGCCTGGTTGTGTGGGTTTCAGGTTTTACACAGCACACAGTCAGCCTGTGGTTTTACCCTGGATGAAGAATCTCTGAATGGTACCATTCACATCACTCGATGGGATTCACAACAGCCACATTGTCTTGCTGGGAGAGAAATGGTTGTGTTACAGCGAACGAGAAGCAGCACAGAGGCTCACATACTAACTCTCTCTCTCCCACACACATTCACACACACATACAAACATCTACACACACTGACACATACATATGGACGTCCACTCCAAACATGCACCTGTACACGTACACACTAAAAGACACACGTACACAGACATCCCCCAAAGGCACACATACACAGCCTCACACACACAGACAAACTTAGCTAAACACAAACAGACACACATGGGAACACGTCCTGTCTTATCCTGTGGACAACGCCAACCAACCTGATTAACACTGGGGATAAAGTCTTGGCGCCTATAAGAACTGCAATGGTCGAGAAATTCAGGTAAGCATTACTCTCCGGGGACTGCAGACAGTTCTGACCATCCAATTCCACCCCTTTCTCTGAAAGTTAAATCAATATTGAACAACATCTCGGACAGAGGAAATAACAAAACATTAAGATTGAGCAGTCCATTGCCATCCTGGGTAATCAGCCCCAGTGAGATGTCGTGTAAATTTCAGAAGAACATCCTGGGATAATTACAGCCTATAAATTCCACATGGAATTCCGGAGGATGCTAATTCCCCTCTGGGTGGATGGTCTGGTTGGTGAAGAGAATTCTAAAACAGGCCACATGAAGAAAGAATATCATGTTGTTTTGACTCAGTATCCAATATTCCCCTGAGATTGTTCATTGCTGCCCCAATGTCCAGGGACACATGTTACATGGTGTATAGCAAGTACTGTAGATGTTGCTCATCTTCATAATTCACAACACTATTCCTGATGTTGATGAGCTGTCTCACTTTCTTTCCCATTAATTCCATTTGCTGATCTATCAGTAATGGACTTGCTGCCATCTCGAACAAAACTGTTTTCACCACTAAGGCTCCGCTGGTATTTAATTGTCTTCAAGACATCATCACACTGGGACTGGATGACATCATCGCACTGGGACTGGATGACAACATAAGAGTCCATTGTTTCTTCATGATCCACATCAAGATAAGAGGAAATATTAATAAAGCTGAGCACGTTATCTAGGCTGACACTCCAGGGTGACACTGAGGGACTGCTGCACTGTCAGAGACAGCATCCTTCAGATGGAACTTGTGGAGGCTCTGCTCACAATCTTCCAATCTTCCTTATATCGTAGTGGTGTCAAAGCACTGACAGATTGTAAATGTTACACCCCTGTTCAAAAACACAGCAATTCCAGGACAATCAGTTTCACATCAGTGGTGGGGAAAGGTTGGAGACAATAATCCTGGGCTGAATCAATACTTGGAAAAGTATGGATTATTATTTCCAACATATGTTTTTAATGCCGACATTATCCATGGATCCCAAGGTGAAGAGAGGTTCTCTGGGAGGCATGGGGAGCTGGGACTTGTCCATGAGAGTAACAAAAGGTCTGAGAACTGAAATAATCAAGAGTTAGAAAGGATATAAGATCCCAAAATGGAGCAGTCGGTAACAGGACATCAATTAATCTCCTTTTATCCTGGAGGAATCAAGGACTCAGCATACTGTGTGCTTGAAACAAAGCTGATTTATATAACAGGAATGAAGATATTAACCTCCAGCCCAGTTATAGGGATTATTATCAGTAAAACTGGATCAGTTCTGCATGTGACTAATAGAAGAAACGTGCATGTTAAGGGAAACAGAGGGTAAATATAAATTATTTCCGCTGGCTAGGCAATCTAGGAATAGGTGGTGTAGTCTAAATGTTAGAACCAGACCCTTCAGGAGTGCAATTACATAGAATACACAACATAGAAACAGGCCATTGAACCCAACCAGTCCATTCTGGTGTTAATGCTCCACTAGAGCCTGCTCTCATCTTTCCTCATCTAAACTTACTATTGTAACCACCTATTCCCTTCTCCTTCTTGTGTTTCTCTAAGTTCCCCTTAAATAATATTAGATGTGACTCCACAATTGGACAACACTCACTAAACAATCCTGATTGTGCTAAGAATTACTTGAACAACTAATTTAAGATTATCAATCGGGCTCCCACTGTGGCTCACTTACACATGCTAGAAGCTACATATAGGCCCACACAGGGCCCTGTCCTTTCCAAAAATTAAAAGAATACACCCACACATTGTGCTCTTTTTAACTAAACATAAACTAAATCTACTCTGGGCCCCATCCACTGACTGTAAATCTTTTTCCATAATCTGGCGACGAGAATTGCCCTCTTTATTCAGGCTGGTAAGATTTAGGTTCAGGAGTCACAGATTACCCAAAAAGGGGGCTGAGCTCAGAAGCGATTTGAAAGTAGTTTATTCAGAAGCAACAGTTTAAATATGATGCGTAAACTAAATAGGTGGGAAAAACACATGACCCGTGACAGGTGAGAACAGTTTACTGGTCCCAGAGGACAATGGATGGATGATACAGAGCCAGTGCTGGTCTCTGTAGCTGGTGGTGACAGTCTCCTCTGAACGGTTAACTGGTGTGAGCCAGAGTGTGGGTGTTGGGCTGAAGCCAGTATGGATCACTTCAAAATCTCTGTGCTTTTGAAAGCCTGTTTTAACCTTTACACAGACAGTTGCTTTACGGATGGGTCATGAGTTCCAATTGTATCAGTGTTAGAAATATCTTGCTTCGGGGCCTGTGCTAGAAAATGTCCCTGGCAGAGATAACAGGCCTGTCCTGTGTTTGTCAGCCAGCAAGCTGCTATGGAAGCTTTCTTCATAAGAGAGAGAGAGCTATTTCTGTAATATTCTAAACACTTTTGAAAATTTTATAAGGTTATTAGACAGCGATTTCTTATTGGACTGAACTTGTCTCCATTCCCATGCCGAGGGGATTTCTGTACCATGTGCGAACGGGATAACATTTGGGAACTCTCGATTCTCCACTAATTCCCATTCCCCTTCTTTCTGCTGGATAATGGAGGTGTCACTGTGAGTAATGTGCAAGTCAGTAAGAATTGTCAGCAAGGATTAATCAGCACTTTCTAATTGGAGATGTTAATCAGTGGAACGTCTCAGACGCTGAATTGTAGAGTTTAGACCAAAGATCAATTTAGGATCGAAGTAAAAGTTCAGAATCTTGTTGTAACCTAATTTCTGACGAGAGTTCCTGAATTATGGGGAAAGATCAGAGACAACGGTTCTTAAAGAGAGACTGCAACCCCAAGAACACAATCAGTTATAGATACAGCATATTAAACTCCAGGCCAGTTACAAGCACTGTTAACATCAGAAATAACCCCAACTGTCAGAATGAACATGGTTCAGTCCTGGATGTGATTAACAGAAGCAATGACAGCAGAATCCAATCCCTACAGTCACTTATGAACTCGCTGGTGTTTCAGCAGGTGGGATGACTGAGTGAATCCCTTCCCACACTCGGAGCAGGTGAATGGCCTGGCCCCAGTGTGAACTCGCTGGTGCACTTTGTGGTCGGTTGAAGACCTGAATCTCTTTCCACAGAAAGTACAGCTGAACGGCCTCTCCTCGGTGTGAATTCGCTGGTGCTTCAGCAGGTCAGACAATCTAATGAATCCCTTCCCACACTCGGAGCAGGTGAATGGTCTCTCCCCAGTGTGAAGCCGTTGGTGTATCAACAGTTATGAAGACTGAGTGAATCCCTTCACACACTTGGAGCAAGTGAATGGTCACTCCCCAGTGTGAACCCGCTGGTGGAACAGCAGGTCAGATGACTGATTGAATCCCTTCCCACACTCGGATCAGGTGAATGGCCGCTTTCCAGTGTGAACTCGCTGGTGTGTCAGTAGATTGGATGACTGAGTGAATTGCTTCCCACACTCAGCGCAGGTGAATGGCCTCTTCCCACTGTGCACTCTCTGGTGTGTCTACAGATTGGATGACTTGGTGAATCCCTTCGCGCTTTCAGAGCAGGTGAATGGTCTTTCCCCAGTGTGAACTCGCTAAGTGTGTTCGCAGGTTTGATAAGTGAGGGAATCCCTTCCCACACTCAGAGCAGGTGAATGGTATCTCTCCAGCGTGAAACCACTGATGAGTCAGCAGGTGGGATGACTGGGTGAAATCCTTTCCACACTCGGAGCAGGTGAAAGGCCTCTCTCCCATGTGAACCCGCTGGTGTGTCAGCAGGTCAGATGACTGAGTGAATCCCTTCCCACACTCGGAGCAGGTGGACGGTCTCTTCCCGGTGTGAGTGCATCAGTGATTTTCCAGCTAGGATGGGTAATTAAATCCTTTCCCACAGTCCTCACATTTCCACAGTTTCTCTATGGTTGTCCCTATATCTTTCCAGGTTTGGTTATCAGTTAAAGCCTCGTCCACACAGACATCACGTGTACAGTTTCTCCCCGCTGTGAATGGTTTGATTTGTTTTTTCAGGATGTGTAACTGTTTAAAGCTCTTTCCACAGTCAGTTTACTGGAACACTCTCACTCAGGTGTGTCTCTGTCTCAGTGCTTTTCAAGTCACACTAATGTTTGAAAACTTTCCCACAGACAGAACAGACAAACGTTTCTCCTTCCACATTCAAAGGTCGACTGTACTCAGGTCCTGATGATCTGAGTGACTCTGTCAGGTCTTGATGTGATATTTGGTTTGAACTTCCCATCTACAAGGTGTCCCCTTCTTATACCCTGTAAAAGGAGTTTACAAAAGTCATCACTGTAAGCACAGGATAGAAATTCAGAACAGACAACTCTAGCTGCCATGGAACATGTTTCCCTCTCTTGTTCCCCCAAAGCAGCAAATCCCTGTCCCACACTCTCCCTCCTCCCTGTGTTGAAATCCAAACAGAGTTTTGGACAATTATTTCTGTATCTTTTTAACAAATTTCTACAAATGGAGATAACAATATGCTTGATCATTCATTTCAGTCATTACTCGTGACAAAACATTAATCTGAAACCCTCGACCGACCATAAAGAATAGCAGACGTTAACCTTGTGTCCAAAACTTACTGTGTGGTGGTTTAATGAGCGATCATGAAGGTGGTTTCTCCAAACCTCCCAGGGTTTCCTTCCTTCCTTCTCTCCCTCTCTAAGTTAAAGCTAGGATCATTCTCATGGCCCATTCCGGTTCCTGCTTCTATTCCTGATGATTAATTAACCCCAGTTAAACACTGAGAAGACTGAACACACTGTTTTCAGTCCCTGCTCCAATCTCCATTCCCTTTTTAACCAACTCCATCCCTCTCCTTGGGAACAGTCTGAGATTAAACCAGTCTGTTCACAACCTTTGTGTTACATTTGATCTCGAGATGAGTTTCTGACCTCATATCTGTGCCATCATAAGATCGCCTGTTTGCACCTCCATAATATCACCCGACTTCACCCTGACTCAGTGCATCTGCTGCTGAAACCCTCATCGCTGCCATTGTTACCTCCACACTCGACTATTTCAACACACTCCTGGCTGGTCTTCCACATTCTACCCTCTGTAAACTTGTCTGCTGTCTGTGTCTTCACTCACAGCGAGGCCCATTATTCCCTTCACACCCCTCTGCTTCCTGACCTTCATTGGCTTCTGGTCAAGCAACAACTAGATTTTATAAAAGCAAAAAACTGTGGATGCTGGAAATCCAAAACAAAAATAAAAATAAAAATACCTGGAAAAACTCAGCAGATCTGGCAGCATTTGCAGAGAGCAACACAGTTAACGTTTCGAGTCTGTATGACTCTTCAACAGAACTAAGTAAAAATAGAAGAGAGATGAAAGATAAGCTGGTTTAAGGGGGGTGGGACAAGTAGAGCTGGATAGAGGTCAGTGATCGGTGGAGAAAACCAAAAGATGTCACAGGCAAAAGGACAAAGAGGTGTTGAAGGTGGTGATATTATCTAAGGAATGTGCTAATTAAGGGTAAAAAGTAGGACAAACAAGGTACAGATAGCCCAAATGGGCGTGGGTGAAGGAATCGAAATAGGCTAAAAGGTAGAGAGAAAATAATGGATAGAAATACATTTAAAAATAATGGAAATAGGTGGGAAAAGAAAAATCTATATAAATTATTGAAAAAAAGGTGGGGGGGGGGATCGGAAAGGGAGTGGGGATGTAGGAGAGAGTTCATGATCTAAAACTGTTGAATTCAATATTCAGTCCGGAAGGCTGTAAAGTACCTAGTTGGATGATGAGGTGCTGTTTCTCCAGTTTGCGTTGAGCTTCACTGGAACATTGCAGCAGGCCAAGGACAGACATGTGGGCATGAGAGCAGGGTGGAGTGTTGAAATGGCAAGTGACACAGAGGTCTGGGTCATGCTTGCGGACAGACCGAAGGTGTTCCACAAAGTAGTCACCCAGTCTGTGTTTGGTCTCTCCAAAGTAGAGGAAACCGCATGGGGAGCAACAAATGCAGGAGACTAAATTGAGGGAAGTGCAAGTGAAACGCTGCTTCACTTGAAAGGATTTTATAATTCTCATCATTGTTTTGAAATCCCTCCATGGCCTTGCCCCTCCCTATCTCTGTAATCCCCTCCACCCCACAAAACTGAGATAACTGCGCTGTTCTAATTCTGGTCTTGTACATTCCCTATTTTAATTGCTCTACCATTAGTGACTGTGCCTTTAGTTCCCTTATCCCCAAGCTCTGAAATTTTCTCCCTATCTCTACCACACTTTCCTCCTTTAAGACATTTGTGTATTGTAAAAATAAAAGCATTCTGTCAAATCTTTTTATCTTGTACTCACCAGGACAGATACAAGCACACCAAATTTCAAAGATTATCAGATGGGCTCGTAATGTTTCTCACTTTGTCATGAAAACATAATAATTTTCATTTTACTGTGATTTATTGTAAAGGTATGTTAATGGTGAGGTTTGGATTAGTTCCTCTTTGTGGATTTGTGTGTGAGTGGGGTGGTGGATTTAATTGAATTGGAGACAGCTGGTCTGGAGCTTTTGAGTGATCAAAAGGGAAGATAGGTTTGAAATGCTAAATACATAAACATGGCTGAAATTTAGAATGTGAGGTGAGAGGAACATTTGCATTTTTGGATAAAGAGTAGTTTGAATTTCAAAGAGATGGCAAGGTGTTACACCCAGCCATAAGATGTTAGGCCAGTGAGTTTATTTTTTCCAAAAGGTTACTGATAGTATGAGTACTATGAAAGATTTATATTCTGAGAAAAGTGAAGTTGCAAAGACATACTGGAACAATGGAAATTACATTAAAAAGGGAGAAACATGTATAAAAGAGATGATGCTATGGGTAAGGTTGAAGGAATTCTAAGATTTAACAGGTGTGAAAAGCATCCAGCCTCTATGCATTAAGTTACTGTCTACAGGAACTGAAGCTAAGAAAAGTCAGTGTGAATATCACTGTCCAGGGTATTGTGCGCTTTGCCTGGTTCTGTTACAACTTATTTGTATTTACAGTTGCCTTAATGGAGGTGTAACTGGAAATCAGATTAATTAGGGAGTTTAGGAGTTATTATAGGAGTAATTTGTAGACCTGTGTATGTGCTTAAAATCTTTTCTTCTATTATTAAATGTTTAATTTAGTTTTGTAAAAAAATAAATTCTACGCCTCGCTGGACTTATTACTACTGAATTCAGAGCACACATCTCAAAACAAAATACAAACTGCAAAAACAGTTGTGGCAGCTGTTTTCAGTTTCCCTCTGGGATTTGTGCAGCTCAACGTTTAACTTTTGCTGTGCCATAACAACTTACACTTGCTAGAAGCTACATATATTCATCGACAGGGACTTGTCCTCTGCAAGCATTAGGAACATGTCCAGGCTCGGTGCCTGTTATTGAATTAAACAAAAGCATAGAGGACAATAGCTCCCTGCTGTAGTCTCCATGGCAACTGACGAGCCAACCAATCAGCACCTTTTTCTCAAGCAGTAGAAATTACCGTTCCCTTTGAAATTTGATATTTGTGTCTGTGTCCTGATGAGTGAAAATCTTCGATAACATGTCTCTTTTTTCAGTCATGCTCAAGTTCTGTCCATCCAAGTGACTGTTTAAAACTCTCCTTAAAACTCTTTGCCCAAGCTTTTGGTCACCTGTCCTAATATCTCCTTCTGTGTCTGGATGTCATACTTTGTTTTATAATTTCCCTGTGAAGCTCACTGGGATGATTTATGATGTTAATAGAAGTTGTTGTTGTTTCTGACTGTGACCCTGATCTGTTTTACAACAACCCATTGATTTCACACCAAACTCCATCTCTGATTTATTGTCCCTCCTGCGGGTGATTCATCCGGGTCTGCAGCCTCTGTAAAGATGGCGCCCACGCATGCGCCCTATTGGACATTGCCCCTCCGAAAAAAAGGCCGAAGTTATCGTCCCAATTCGTGAAACGCGGGACAGATGGCTCCTTATTGAGGGTTTGGGGCCGACACTGTGAGTTTATGAAGCCTCCCAACCCACCCGCACGCTTTTTCTATTTTTATCTTTTAAATTTTCGGCTCTGAATCCGCACTCCAACTTTGTTAATCCCGCAGTTTAAATCCGCTCACTTAACGCCTGTCTCTGGGGGCTGCGCATGCTCCAGCTCAGAATGATTGATGGCAGCTCCAGACCAATAGGAAGAGGAGGGCGGGGCTGGAGGACCGACGGAAGCGGCTTGTCCTCCAGTAATAAAAGCAACAAACTGCGGATGCTGGAAATCCTAAACAAAAACAAAAATACCTGGAAAAACTCAGCAGGTCTGGCAGCATCTGCAGAGAGGAGCAAAGTTAACGTTTCGAGTCCGTCTGACTCTTCAACACAACTGAGGAAAACTAGAAGAGATGAAATAGAAACTGGTTTCAGTGGGGGTGGGACAGGTGGAGCTGGAAAGAGGCTCAGTGATTGGTGGAGATAACCAAATGATGTCACAGACACAAGGACAAAGAGGTGTTGAAGGTGGGGATATTATATAAGGAATGTGCTCATTAGGAGTAGAAAGCAGGACAAGCAAGGTCCAGATAGTGGGGATGGGGTGGGGGGAAGGGAAGAGATCAAAATAGGCTAAAAGATAGAGATAAAACAATGGATGGAAATACATTTAAAAATAATGAAAATAGTTGGGAAAAGAAAAATCTATATAAATTACAGGAAAAAGAGGGATCAGAAAGGGGGTGGGGATGGAGGAGATAGTTCATGATCTAAAATTGTTGAACTCAATATTCAGTCCAGAAGGCTGTAAAGTGCCTAGTCGGAAGATGAAGAGCTGTTCCTCCAGCGAATCGGAGTGAATGAGGAGCGGAGCCGACTGGGAGTGAGATGGGCAGTGTGGGTCCTGGATGGGGCTGAAGGCAGTCGGATAGAAGGTTCAGTGGGTGAAAAAGCCGAGTGCAGCAGAGGAATAGAGTCGGAGGGTAGATTGGGAGGGTTCACAAACACCCGGTGTAGGACTCCAAACATGGATTAGAAACTCCCGGAGCTGAGTTTACACCGAGAGTTTGGAAACTCCTTTTCCAGGGAGTTAGAAGGGGAGGATTTACACACAGCAAACTAAAACCAAGAGAAATGTTTGTCTCCCCTCAGTTTCTATCCTGGATGAACAGTGATGGATTTTTTAATAATTTCCTTTTTACAGCATATTCAATGGGAAGGATTTGCAGATGGGGAAACTCAAGCCAAACAGCACTTCAAGACCAGATGCAGTCACTTGATTCATTAGAACCTGAATATCATCAGCCTTTGACTGTGGAAGGAAAAAGATTTTGCCTGTTCTGTTTATGAGAAAAGCTTTTAGTTATCAGTGTGACTGAAAAAGCACTGAGATATTCAAAATCCTGACTAGACTGCACCTGACCCACTAATTATAGCACTGAAAGAGGGCATTCAGCCTATCGAGTCCATGCCAGCTCTCTAGAGCAATCCTGTCTGTTTCATTCCCCTACTCTATCCCAAAGCCCTGCAATTTTATTTCCCTCAAGTGCCAAACCAATTTCATTTTTAAATCTTTGATCATGTCAGCTTCCATCCCTCATAGACAGTGAGTTCTGGGTTATTACTGCTCATTGTCTTAAAAGCTTTTCCCTGCATTTACCCTGTACCCATTTTCCATAATCATGAATCTGTGTCCCCCTAGTCGTTGTACCATCATCTAATGAAACAACTTTTTCTTTATCAACCTTACCTAAACCTGTCAAAACCTTGTCCACCTCTATCAAATCTACCCTCTACTCTGTAACTCTAAGAAGAACTCCAGCTTCTCCAATCTAACTTTGTAACCGAATTCCCTTTTTCCTGGAACCATTCTGGCAAGTCCCCCCTGCACCTTCCAAGGACCCTCACATCTTTCCTAAAGTGTGGAGACCAGAACTGGATGCAATGGGCTTGTTGTAACATAACCAGAGCTCTATAAGTGTTTAGCCTATTTTCCCTGCTTTTATAATATTGTATCTGTTTATGAAGCCCAAGATCCCATTTATTTTGCCAACTACTCTCTCTATGTGTCGTGTCACCTCCAAACATCTGTGCACTTCATCCCCCAGATCCCCTTGTCCCTGCACACTCTTTGCAACACTACCTTTTGAGTATAATGCCGAAAAAGATGTTTTGTCAAAGCTTTTTGTCTTGCTCTTATCAGGACAATCGCTAGAATACCAATGTCAGGGGAAGCAACAACTTTATATTGTAAGAGAAGAGTGCTGATTGGTTGGCAGGTGGACGCTGTCAGATGGTGAGCTTTTACAGCATTTTCTGTTTTTTATACAGACTTCCAGCATCCGGTGAATTTTCACTTAAAAGCAAACTGTTTCTCCTATATTGTTCTGCAGTCTCTCCGCTTTCCACCTTATTTTGTAATCTCAGCTGAAGGTTATCCATAGGCTCCAACAAAGATTGAACTTGCACCCCCTGACTTACAAGACCAGCAGTGCAACCACTGAGCTATGGAGCCACCTGCTCACTTAAGCAGAGTGAAAATGGACCATATTCAGTAAAACGAGGCAGAGGCTGAACTCCAAAGTGGATGACATTCGATAGACCTGGAAATGTCTGAGAGGGAGAACAGGAAGTTAAAAGATGCGACATGAAAGCGGCAGAATTTGATGTGTGTCAGTTACTTTCAGTGATGAATTTCTGCCATGTGTCACCTTGTCAGTTTCACAGGAGCCGCAGTAATAAGGTTGGTGGCACCTGGTTAAAATGAGGAATAATATGGACTGCAGTCAGCAGGATTCAAACCTACAGGGGGAAACGCCAATGGATTTCAAATCCATCACCTTAAACATTTAACCGTGACTAACAGCAGCTCCAGAGCTCAAATGTGTTCCTGTCAAATCAGAAATGGCTGCAAAATAAGTCAGTCAGTCAGCCCACCGTGTCTGTGCTGGCTCTCTGGAAGAGCAACTCAACCAATTCCACACACCCGCCTTTCCCCCACAACAATTTATATTTGCATGGCCTCTCTGCATTTTTCCAAACAAAATAAAGGACCACAACCCGCCCTATATTAAACTAGAGTCCCCTCTTGTTCTCCAGATGGGAATTCCTAAAGTTCCCCAAAGTGGGAATGTGACTTAAACTGTGGCAGCGTTGGGATTTGGATCCACTCCTCCAGAGACTGGAAGAAACCCCAGTCCAAATCTTCATGTTACTGGGTCAGGAAAACTTTGTTAATTAAGGGAAACTGCATGGATTCTGCAGAAACTCCTCCTTCAAAAGTGAATTGGACAATTACTTGAAATAGAGAAAACTGAGGCTGATGGAAAGAGAGAAGTACATTGAGACTCTTTAGTTCCTCTTTAAAAAAGAAGCTGGCACAGAAGAGATGAGCTAATGACCTTCCAACATGTTGTGCCATTTGATGTTGCCATTGTTGATCAGTCTGTCTCCAGCATTCCTAATGAGAACAGTCAAATTCGATTTCTTCAAAACAAAGCCCAAAGTGCTGCTGCGGTACTACATTGTAGTCAGGTGTACTGGGCTCCTTATCAATGGAGTTTCTGTGGTGTAGTGGTTATCACATTCACCTGAGATGCAAAAGGTCCCTTGTTTGAAACCAGGCAGAAGCATTATTGATATTTGCTCATTTAAATAAGAGGAAAAGCTGCGTTGCTCCTTGTTGTTGAATTGTGTCTCACAACCGGATTACACTTGCTCTTTGCCTTATCTGTTGGAACTCGCCGGGTAACAGGAGTGCTGGTGTTTTCTGTCTTTTTTTGTCACTTCAGGAGCCTGTGACAACCTGGGACTGCGAGACAATGAATGCTGCTCCAGCTAACAGCAATCGCTGTTGTCATTGGCTGAAGAAGCCATTTGTGTCCTATATAAACATATCATGTTGTGGAAGAAAACTGTCCCTGGTGAAAGAGATGTGAAATGAAAATAAAAGGCACAGATAGCATGGATAAGCCGGGCTGTAAAGTTGCAAGTCTGGGTGTCTGGTGGTTAGGGTTCGGTGCTTATAAATGTCATGAGAATGATTAATATAAATGTGCATTACTTCTCGATTGAAAACTGAAAACGCAAATTAGTTCTGCCTGGATCAGTGGAGTGAGAGCTGGAGTATCGCATCAGAGCTGGAAATGTCACCCGTGCAACAGGTCGCCACCAAATACAGAGGTGAAGATAAGGAATGAGAGAAGGGCTGTGATAGGTTGCAAATTAACGACTATCGAGATGGTGGTGCAAGAGAAAATATAGTGGCAATAGGGGAGATTTCACTGTTTACACCGACACAAATATCTCCCAGATCTGCTTCCAAATCTTGTGCCAAATGACAAAAAAAATTCTCACTGAATTTACTCAGTCCCATGACGTCAGAGGAGCTGAACACAAGGGAAGAAGGTGGATTTTGCTGGAATTGGTTGTAAGATGATAGAATGACTGAAAGTGGGGATGGAAATGTAACAATTATCGAAGGTTACAGCATAGAAAGAAGCGATTCGGCCCAGCGTGCTGCTCTGTAAGAGCAGTTGTGATTTGTTGATATATTTGCCAGTTTGAACAGCAGGAAGATAAATCTCCCCCATTCCCACCCACATTTTACACTTTCATCCCTTTAGTCAGTTTCTCTCTCATGCCTTGTAACCTATCACAGTCCTTCCCTTTTGTCCTTTCACTCCCCTCCTTCCGCCTCTGGACTTGTTTTCCACCTGTTGCACCTCTGACTTTTCCAGCTCGGATGAAAGATCATCCAGCTGGACGATTAACTCTGTTTCTCACCCCACAGACGCTGCCAGACCTGGTTTCATTTAATAATTGTTCACACAGTGGTAAGGAAAAAAGGTTTTCCTTGACCAGTTATTGAACATCGTGAAAGCACCAAATCCTCAGCACTAAACAATCACAACTTGCAGTGAAGCAGAGAGCAACTTTCACTCAGAAACAAACAAATCTGTTTTTCACAAAGTGGGACGGAGAAAGACTCAGTTTGAGCAGTGACACTGCCAGATCATTGGAGAGCTGGGGATCACCCATGAAAGCTGCAAAGTTTTCAGGAATGATGGCACCCAGCGTGGGGCTCGAATATATGGCCCCAGAATTTAGAATTTCACGATCTATCAATTGAGCTAACCAGACCAGCAAGTAAAGCTGTCCATATTCCAAAATACAGAGATAGAATTCTTGATTTCCAGTTGGTGTCTCAGCTTGTTCTGAGTTTAACTCATGTGAATAAAGCTTGTGATGATAAAAATGTGTCCATCCCCTTGGGGAACTGAAGCACATTGACACAAACAGAGGATCACAGATAGACATTTACAACAAGAGTGACAGAGACCGAAGGAGAGATGAACACCAAGAAAGCAAGGGCGACACCAACTTGGCCAATTATTGTTCCTTTCCAGACTCCAAATTGAGTGAATGTTTGCAGATCAACGGAAATGAGGAAGCACAGAAGGGAAGCAGGTAAAACACATGGGAGTTTTTGGAAGGTTTTTATTCAATTTAACCAATGATTAACCCTGGAGGCATCTAAAGGAAGATGCGCAGTGAGCCAGACGCAAACCTGCTTCGGGAGACCCCAATGGATTTCAAGCCCAACACTTTAAACACTTGGGCCCGAATACAGGCCTTCAGGTGATTTTAATGTTGTTCATATAACATCCCCGAACTGTTCTAGCAGCGAGAGAAAGCATTCGGCTCCACACGTTCCTGGTCACCCTGCAATTTACACTGACTCTCTTTGTTCTTCATAGCAAAATGAAGGTCTTAAAACGACACCGACTTCGAGCCCATTCTGAGATGATGTGACTGAAAGGGCAACACACGCTGGGGACTGGAGTCTAAAACCAGCCCCCTGAGACCGCTCAACCATGCTATCTGCACTCAGTGCACACTAACCATTGCCTTGATTGGTGTTGGCACTGAATTACAACATAACCAATAGGGGCAAGATAGTCCATTTACCACCCCCCCCCCCCCCGAGCCCCTCATAGTATCAGGTCCAAAGTTACCCCACAGATAGAGGCCATTCAGCCCATGTCATAGCAACATAGGGCTCAGGAACAGGAGCAGGACCAGGCCATTCAGCCCTTTGAGTCTATTCTTCTATTCAATAAGGTCATGGCTGATCTGGTTGTGGGCTCGACTCCAATTTCCTGTCTGCTCGCCATAAAACTTGACTCCCTTGTCTATCAAAAATCTGTCGAAGTCTGCCTTGAATAAATTCAATGATCCAGCCTCCAATGCTTTCTGGAAAAAATAATTTCACAGACTAATGAACCCCTGAGAGCAAAAAAAACTTCTCATCTCCATCTGAAAAGGGAGACCTCTTACGCTTCTGGAAACTAACTCGCCTGGTCCCACTCCCCTGCCTTTTCCCCGGAGACCTGGACTTTCTGTCCAGTCCTCTTTTGAAATCCCCGATTGAATCTGCCTCCCCCACACTCTCAGGTATTGCATTCCAGATCCTAGCCACTCACTGTGTAACAGAGAAAACCCTTTAGAATTATCGGCTTCGGGGCAATCAGAATACTTGGTAACAGAAAAAACACTGAAAGGTTCAAAGGGAGACGGCAACAGTTGTAGGAGAGCTGGTTCCCAGTGACATGGAGGTGTCTGCAGTGGGTGGGATCAGGCGGTTTCCATGTATCCACGATGAATGTCCCAAATTTAATTTTGGGAGAATGAAACTGATAGAGAACAATTGTTATTCTGGTAGCAGCAATCTGAAGTTTTAACTCACTGACCCCCTGCTTTAGGGTATCTCGAAGAGTGAACTTTCATCAGTCTCTGTTGCACAATTGATCAGTTCATTCAGCTGTGAACTGAAAAAATCGGTGGTTTGAGGCCACTCAGGGGCGAACCTGTCGTCGTTTGCTCCCCATCAACATTCATTACCACACAGGTCTGGCTGGCTCTGTGGCTCTGAAAGTACAGAAAAATATCGCCCAATGTTGCAAGCTCGACTTTTACCCTCTGAGTTCCCGCACCAATCTTCATTTCTGAACATTCATTTCAAAGAATATTCTGAATATTCATTTTAAAGAAAATAAATGATCATGTACCTCCATCTAGCCCAATAGAAATCTATGAAGTTATTGGATTCAAACAAACACATCCATTTTTCTCTCTTACTCAGCTCCACAGTGAGTGAGACAGGGAAATGCAGCAATTTTCCAGCCCAACACTGTCCAATCAGCCGCTGCCAGAAGAAACATTTTTTTTAAACTGTTATTATTTTGCTGAATTTTATTTTGAGAAAGAGTGAAGACTCAGGGAGGTGGTGGCTTAGCGGTATTGTCACTGGGCTAGTAATCCAGAGACACAGGGTAATCCTTTGGGGGCCAGGGTTGGATTCCTACCTGGAATTGAAAGTCTAATAGTGACCATAGAACGAATGTTATAAGAACCCATCTGGTTCACGAAAGCCCTTTAGGGAAGCAAGAATGACCCCAGCCTGGTTCTGTTTTTGTTCTATTTCCCAGTGCAAGTTTCGTGACTGTTTTCATGAATGAACAGAAATACGAAAGCTCTCGAGTGTTTGGATGGATTAGATTCAATGTAACTGATAATTAACTCTGTAGACAGAGAGTTAAAACCAGGGAAAATGGGAAGCGGAAAACCCCAGTGGATTTGGACTCCAATGCCTTAACCATTCGGCCATGACGACTGGCCCTCTGCACAGTTTAATGTTGTTGGCATAAACTCATAAATTCCCACAGCAGAAAAGGAGTAAATTCGGCCCATCCTGTCCGAAAGAGCAATATAACTAATTTCATAATCCCACATTTTTCCCCACAGCATTTTATATCGATCCTGCCCCTCCTCGTCCTTCCTGTTAAAATGAAACACTTCACACAAACGCCTACGATAGAATTTGAGCTGGCACGTGTTCGACCTGCTGTTCAAGCTGCTCATGTACAACTTTCAATTTCCAAAACCCACCAACCTCTTCACTGCAGCTCCTGTGAAACTGACAAGGGAACACATGGCAGAAATTCATCACTGACAGTAACTGACACAGATCAAATTCTAAACACTTCGATGCTGCAGCTGTTTCTGCTTCTGTCCCTGCCTCGCCTCCAGCTCACTTTGCCCGTCAAGCTCCCAGGTCAATTAGCTGCCTGATGCAGACAAAGTCAGTTCACGAACCTGATTTTTCCCTGGAAAGCAGGGACAGGGAATGTAAGACACGAGGCTTTGAGTAGCTCATTTTCCTGATTGTCCGAGATACTGATTACAGGAATGTGTACAGTATCAATTATCCACAGCCACACTCTCCTTCCAGTCTTGTGCATCTTGTTAAGCTTTGAAATTGTTAATATTTTCACACTGGATTTCAATGTGTTCAGTTGATGTACTGCAAGAAGGTACAGAACAGGCTCATGATAAAAGTGCCTATTTTGAAAGGGACGCTCCATCTCTATACTATTATGTTAATCCAGAATCCATGTAAAATGTGCAAGAAAGATTTACTGGAGTAAGCCAGAACTGAAAAGTTCAACATTCAAGAATGATTGAACAGGTGAAACAGGTTTTCTCTGGAAAACAGGGTGAGGGATGACCTGATCAAAGCTATTAATATTAGAAAAGGGGTTGGAAGATGTTTCCACTTGCAGATAGACAAGAATGAATCTAACTTAGTCACCAATAAATCCAACGTCCATTTCAGAAGCAACGTCTTTGACCAGAGT
The DNA here is from genome assembly GCF_017639515.1 of Carcharodon carcharias. NCBI lineage: Eukaryota > Metazoa > Chordata > Chondrichthyes > Lamniformes > Lamnidae > Carcharodon > Carcharodon carcharias. The sequence goes on along the minus strand of NW_024470646.1, from coordinate 551,047 downwards.
TAAAGGCTGAACATGATAGAAATACTCGGCATATCTGGGAATTTCTGTAGATTGAGAGCCAGGGTTATGTTTTCAGGTCTGTGCACTGACTCAGTACAGTTCTGCTGAAAGGTCACAGGCCTGAAAGGAAAAATATGTCTCTCTCCACTGATGTTACCAAGCCTGTTTAGAGTTCCAATATGTTCTGTTTTTATTTCAGATTTACAGCATCAATTATCTCTTTTCTTTGGATGAGAATGCAGAACACATTTCCAAAAGGATTTGAGATCCAAGTCTGAGCTGCTCACTTCTGGGTAAAGTCACACAGTGAAAACATCATTCACCAGCTGAATGTGGAAATGATTCACTCGATCATCTGATTAGTTAACACAGCAGCAGTCACATCTGATGGAGAAAATTCAGGTAGTTCATGTGTGCAAAGCCCTCAAATGGAGGGCTTTGAAAACAAGGATTAGAAATTTAAAATTGTGGTTCTCCTTAACCCAGAGCTTTAGTAAGTCGGTGAGTACCGGGGTGAACAAGACTTGGTGTGAGTAAGCAGTGTTTTGGACTACAGGGAGGTTGAATGTGGGAGGCCGGCCAGGAGTGTGTTAGGACAGTTACGTCTAGAGGGAACAAAGGAATGGATGACAGATTGAGCAATTACATACAGGGCTATGCGGATAGTGTGGGAAAAAGACTTTGATTGGATTGAATGGCAGAGCAGGCTCGATGGGCTGAATGGCCTACTCCTGCTCCTATGTCCCTATGAACAGTCTGGTTTAGCCTCAGCTGTCAGGGAGAAGGATGGAGCTGGTGGTCAGGGAGTGGACTTTGTAGTGGGGACTGATGAAAATGGCTTCAGTCTTCCCAATATTGAAATGGAGGAAATTTCTGTTGATCCAGACAAGTCAGGATAGTGTATGACTAGGAGGGAATTGTGGAGGTGATGGTGTTCACATACACCTGCTATCCTGGCCCTTCTAGGTGGTGGAGGTTGAGATTTCTGGAGACTTTGTCAAAGTTCTTGTTGTGAAGGTATACCTTCACCCGCTGCCTCTCCCACCTCTCTCTCCCTCTCCTCCTTTGTAGGCCCAGACCGGGTGGCAGGTTCCCTTCCCTGAAGGACATTCTTGAACCAGTTGGGTTTTTATGACAATCCAGCAGTTTTCATGGTCACTTTTTCCTAGTGCCGGCCCCACGAATTTCCAGTTTCATTCAGCTCAATTTCACAACCTGCCTTTGTGTTTTTGTGGGTTCTCTCTCACTCCCTTTTTTCTATTTTGAATCAATTTCACAGGGTGTTAGAAGAGGAGGATTTGCAGTCGGGAAACTGAAACCAAACATCACATCAGGATCTGACGGAGTCGCCCAATTTATTGTAACCTAAATATCATCAGATTTTGAACATGGAAGGAAAAGGCACTGTTCAGAGTGGGGAGACACCATGGAAATGTGGGGATTGTGGGAAGGGATTCAGTTACCCATCTGAGCTGGAAACTCATCGACACTGTCACACTAAGGAGGGGCCATTCACCTGCTCCCAGTGTGGGAAAGGATTCACTCAGTCATCCAACCTGCAGATACACCAGCGAGTTCACACTGATAAGAGACCTTTTAAATGCTCAGACTGTGGGAAGTGCTGTAAAAGTTCTGAGGAACTGATGAGAGACCATTCAGGTGCTCTCACTGTGGGACTGGGTTCAGGTCTTCATCTCATCTCACTGTACACCAGCGAATTCACACTGTGGAGAGGCCATTCACCTGCTCTGAGTGTGGGAAGAGATTTGCAACCTCATTCAACCTGCTGAGACACCATCAAAGTGTTCACACAGACGAGAGGCCATTCAGGTGCTCTCACTGTGGAACTGGGTTCAGGCATTCATCTCAACTCAGTGAACACCAGCGAATTCACACTGGGGAGAGACCGTTCATCTGCTCCGAGTGTGGGAAGGGCTTCACTACCTCATCCAACTTACAGATACATGAGCGAGTTCACACTGGGGAGAGGCCTTTTCAATGTCCAGACTGTGGGAAGAGGTATAAAAGTTCTGGTGAACTGAAGCATCAACATGCCAATCTGATGAGAGACCGTTCAGGTGCTGTGTTCAGACTATCATCTCACATCGCTGAACACCAGCGACTTCACATTGGAGAGAGGCCTTTCACCTGTTCCAGGTGTGGGAAGGGATTCACTCACTTATACCATCTGCAGAGACACCAGCGAGTTCACAAGTAACTACACTGATTGGATATTTTTGTGAAATCACATCCAGGACTGAACCATGTTCACTGGGGTCTGTTTCTGCTGATGTTAATAAACTGCAGGTCAGTTATAGGCAGTAATATTCTGAATAAAAGTCAAATAAATCAGCTTTGTGTTAAACTCACCATGTGTCAAGTGTTTTTAATCTCTCAAACACAAGTTAGTTCCTTTTGAAGGGCTCTTCCTCACCCCTGTCTCCTCCATCCTCACCTCCAACAACAAGTGTGAGGAGCTCATGGAGCTTCTTTGTCACTAAGATTGAGACAATCTGATCAACTGCCTGTGCTGCTTCCCTCCTTTTCTCTGGCCCACCGGGACAAACTGTCTCTAAAGTTCCCCTTGTCAGAGCCCTGAACTCGCATTTTTCCCCAGTTTCTCTCCCCTCATGCCCTCTCAGTGCTCATCTTGTCTTCTGCTATATTGACCCCATTCTCATTAAACTACTGATCACCCAGCTTCCCTATCTCAGCTGATATTGTTAATGACTCTCTCTCTCTCTTTCTTCTGGTACTGTCCCTCTCACCTTTAAAACCACTGTTATCACCTGAAAAAACACTTGAGCCCAGCACCCTAAAATTCCACCCCATCTCCAAACTCACTTTCCTCTGCAAAGACCTTCACCTTAGTGTCCCCCAGGGACTTCAATCTCCATGACATCACATGTCCCCTCCTGACCCCAGCTCATCTGCTGCTCAAACCCTCATCCCTGCCCTTGTTACTTTGAGACTTGATTCCAATACATTCCTGATCAGCTTCTCACTTTCACCCCACCCCCACGCGGAAACATGAATCATCGAAAACTCTGCTGCCCAGATGCTTTTTCACACCATGTCCAGTTCACCCAGCATCCCTTGGCTCGCTGACATACATTGATTCCGACTCAAGTAATGCCTCAATTTTAAAACTCACATCCTTGTTCTCAAATCCCTCTGTCACCTCATCCCTCCCTACCCCTGTAACCTCCATCACTCAACCCTCAGGGATATATGTGCCCTTCTCATTCTGGCCTTTTGAACATCCCTGCTTTTAATTACTCCATCACTGTTGGCCATGCCTGGCATGAAGTTCTGAAATTCCCTCCCTGAACTTCTCCAGCTCTCTCTCCTGATTAAAGGTTCTTGTTAAAATCTGCCTCTCCAATAAAGGTTTTGTCCATTTACTCCAATATGCTATGTGACTTGATGTTACATTTCTCTTCAGGATGCTTCTCTGAAGCACCTTGGGATGTTTTATTACATTAAGCATGTTATATAAATACAAATTGTTACTGTATACCTGTTTCTGCACAGTAAGATTCCACAAATAGCCATCAGACCATCAATCTTTTTTTCATATTAATTCATTCTTGGGATGTAGGCGTTGCTGGCTGGGCCAACATTTATTGCCCATCCTAATTTCCTTTGGGAAGGTGGTGATGAGCTGCCTTCTTGAATTGCTGCAGTCCATGTGGTGTAGGTACACCCACTGTGCTGTTAGGGACGGAGTTTCAGGATTTTGACCCAAGAACAGTGAAGGAATTTCCAAGTCAGGAGGGTGGGCAGCTTGGAGGGGAACTTCCAGGTGGTGGTGTTCACATGTGTCTATTGCCCTTGTCCTTCTAGATGGTAGCGGTCATGGATTTGGAAGATACCGTCTAAGGGGGCTTGGTGAGTTCCTGCAGTGCATCTTGTAGATGGTATCCACTGCTGCTACTGTGCATCATTGGTCGAGCGAGTGAATGTTTGTGGACGGGGTGCCAATCAAGCAAGCTGATTTGTCCTAGATGGTGTCAAGCTTCTTGAGAGTTGTTGGAGCTGCACTCATCCAGGCAAGGGGGGAGTATTCCATCACACTCCTGACTTGTGGCATGTAGATGGTGGACAGGCTTTGGGGAGTCAGGAGGTGAGCTACTCGTCGCAGGATTCCTAGCATCTGACCTGCTCTTGTAGCCACAGTATTTTTATGGCTAGTCCAGTTCAGTTTCTGGTCAATGGAACCCCCAAGGATATTAATAGAGGGGGATTCAGTGATGGTAATGCCGTTGATTGTCAAGGGGCGATAGTTGGATTCTCTCTTGTTGGGAGATGGTAATTGCCTGGCGCTTGTGTGGTGTGGATGTTACTTGCCACTTGTCAGCCTGGATATTGTCCAGGTCTTGCTGCATTTGGACATGGACTGCTTCAGTATCTGAGGAGTCGCAAATGGTGCTAAACATTGTGCAATCATCAGTGACCATCCTCGCTTCTGACCTTATGTTGGAAGGAAGGTCATTGATGAAGCAGCTGAAGATGGTTGGGCCTAGGACACTACCCTGAGGAACTCCTGTAGCTGAATGTCCTGGAGTTGAGATGACTGACCTCCAACAACTACAACATCTTCCTTTGTGCTAGGTATGACTCCAACCAGTGGAGAGTTTCCCCTGACTCCCATTGAATCTAGTTCTGCTAGAGCTCCTTGATGCCACACTCAGTCAAAGACTGCTTTGATATCAAAGGCAGCCACTGTCACCTCATCTCTTGGGTTCAGCTCTTTTGTCCATGTTTGAACCAAGGCTGTAATGAGGTCAGGAGCTGAGTGGCCCCAGCGGAAACCAAACAAGGCATCAGTGAGCGGGTTATTGCTAAGCAAGTGCCGCTTGATAGCACTGTTGATGACCCCTTCCATCACTTTACTGATGATTGAGAGTAGACTGATGGGGTGATAATTGGCTGGGTAGGATTTGTCCTGCTTTTTGTGTAGAGGACATACTGGGCAACTTTCCACATAGCCAGGTAGATGCCAGTGTTGTAGCTATATTGGAACAGCTTGGCTGGGGTGCGGCCAGTTCTGGAGTTCTGACATTACCATCACTGAATCCCCCACTATTAATATCCTCGGGGGTTCCATTGACCAGAAACTGAACTGGACTAGCCATAAAAATACTGTGGCTACAAGAGCAGGTCAGATGCTAGGAATCCTGCGATGAGTAGCTCACCTCCTGACTCCCCAAAGCCTGTCCACCATCTACATGCCACAAGTCAGGAGTGTGATGGAATACTCCCCCCTTGCCTGGATGAGTGCAGCTCCAACAACTCTCAACAGTTCTGGAGCACAAGTCTTCAGTACTATTGCTGGAATATTGTCAAGGCCCATTGACTTTGCAGTGTCCGGTGCCTTCAGCCATTTCTTGGTATCATGTGGAGTGAATTGATTTGGCTGAAGACTGGCATCTGTGATGCTGGGGACCTCTGGAAGAAGCCGAGATGGACCATCCGCTCAGCACTTCTGGCCGAAGGCTGTTGCAAATGGTTCAGTCTTATATTTTGCACTCTTGTGCTGGGCTCCTCCATCATCGAGGATGGGGATAGTTGGGGAGCCTCATCATCCAATTAGTTACTTAATCGTCCACCACTATTCACAACTGGATGTGGCAGGACTGTTGAGCTTAGATCCATTGGCTTTGGAGAAAGGAATGGAGTTGGTAGCTCGGAAATGAAAATAATGTCTTCAGTCTTGCCAATATTGAATTGGAAGAAATTTCTGCACATCCACCACCAGTGCAGAAGTGGAGTGAGGTGGTTGTGAGGTAGAGCTGGGCACTGACAGTGTACATGTGATAACTGACACTGTGTTTTCAGATGATGTCGCTGTGGGGAGAATGTTGATAAGAAATAAGAGGAGGCCAAGGTTGGATCCTTTGGGGACACCAGAGGCAACTGTGGGAGTGGGAAGGGAAGACATTGCAAGTGATTCTCTGGCTATGATTAGACAGAGAAGAATGGAGCCGGGAGAGAGCAGCCCCACCCAGCTGGATGACAGTGGAGAGGTGTTGGAGCAGAATGGTGTGGTCAACCCTGTCAAAGGCTGCAGACAGGTTGAGAAGGACGAGAAGGGATAGTTTACCTTTGTCACAGTCACATAGGATGTAGTTGGTGGCTTTGATCAGAGCTGTTTCAGTCCAGTGGCAAGGGCAGAAACCTGATTGGAGGGATTCATTCAGGGAGTTCTGGGAAAGCTGGGCACAGATTTGGGAGGTGACAACATGTTCAAGGAGTTTGGAGAGGAGAGGGAGGTTGGAGATGGGGCAATAGTTTGCAAGGATGATGTGGTCAAGGGTTTGATTTTTGAGGAGGGGGTGATGATGGCAGATTTGAAGGATAGATCAACAGTACGTGAAGAGAGAGAACCGTTAACAATATCACTGAACACGGGGAAGTTGGGTGATCAGCAGTTTAGTGGGAATAGGGTCAATGGAGCAAGAGGTGGGTCTCATGGACAAGATGAGCACTGGGAGGGCATAAGAATGGGAGAGAAACTAAAGAAAGATCTGGGTTCAGGACTCAGACAAGACAGTTTGTCCCGGTGGGTTAGTGGAAGTGAGGGAAGCAGCAGAGGCAACTGATCAGATTGTCTCAATCTTAGTGACAAAGAAGCTCCATGAGCTCCTCACACTTGTTGTTGGAGGTGAGGATGGAGGAGACAGGGGAGAGGGAAAGTCCTTCAAAAGGAACTGACTTGCATTAGAAATAGTAAAAAGATTCAACACACTGTATTTAACACAAAGCTGATTTAGTTTACTGCTATCCAAAATATGAACCACTATATCTGTCCTGGAGCTTACCAACTTCAGCAGAAACAGACCCCAATGAATATGGTTCAGTTTTTGATGTGACTGACAGCAAAATCACATCACTGCAGCGACCTGTGAACTCGCTGATGTCTGTGTAGGCTGGATGATTCAATTAATCCTTTCCCACAATCAGAGCAGGTGAACGGCCTCTCCCCAGTGTGAACTCGCTGGTGTACAGTGAGTTCAGATGCTCGCCTGAACCCAGTCCCACACTGAGACACCTGAATGGTCTCTCATCAGTGTGAACATGTTGATGTGTAATTAGGTTCCTGGAACCTTTACAGCACTTGCCCCAGTCTGGGCATTTGAAAGATATCTTTCCTGTGTGAACTCTCTGGTGTGTCAGAAGGCTGGATGACTGAGTGAATCCCTTCCCATACTCAGAGCAGGTGAAAGGTCTCTCCCCACTGTGACTGCGCTGATGTTTAGGGAGGTCAGAGGATCGCCTGTACCCAATTCCGCAATGAGAGCACCTGAACGGTCTCTCCCCAGTGTGAACACGTTGATGGGACATCAGTTCTCTGGAACTTTTAAAGCACTTTACGCAGTCTGCACATTTAAAAAGTCTCTCGTCTGTGTGACTTAGCTGGTGTTTGAGCAGGTGGGATGACTGAGCGAATCCTTTGCCACACTCAGAGCAGTTGAACGGCCTTTCCCCAGTGTGAGTGCGCCGATGAATTTCCAGCTCAGATGGACACATGAATCCCTTCCCACAGTCCCCACATTTCCACAGTTTCTCCCCAGTGTGACTGCGCTTGTGATTTGACAGAGCGAATGATCGGCTGAAGCCTCGGCCACATACAGAACACGTGTACAGTTTCTCCCCACTGTGAACGGGGCTTTTTCCTTCCATGTTCAAAATTCAATCATATTCAGGTTATGATAAATTGGGCAACTCCATCAGATCCTGATGTGATGTTTGGTTTCAGTTTCCCCACAGCAACTTCTCCCCTTCTATTAGCCTGTGAAATTGATTTAAAATGAGAGTGAGAGAGAACCCACAAAAACACAAAAGCAGGTTGTGAAATTGAGCTGAATGATTGTAGGAATTTGTGGGGCCAGCACTAGGAAAAAATGACCATGAAAACTGCTGGATTGTCATAAAATCCCAACTGGTTCACGAATGTCCTTCAGGGAAGGGAAGCCGCTATTTACTCTGTGCCCACTGAAGACTCCGTCCACAAATTTGAAAATTGAGCCTGAGCACCAAGGCCTGTGTCATTTATATATGTTCAGAGAGCAGGAGTCCTCACAGCGACTCCTGGGGAACTCCACTATAAACCGTATTTCAGTCTGAAAAAATCCATTAACCACGAGTTTTGTATCCATGTTGCTGCTATGCCTTTTAATCCATGAGCTAACTCTGCTCACGTCTGTTGTGTGACACATTCTCTAAGTCCATTCGGAAGTCCGTGTACACAACATTAACAGCAGCATCCTCATCACCCACACTGTTACCTCTCCAAATACCTTAAGCAAGTTTATTAAACACAATTTTCCCTTAACAATTCCATGCTGGTGTTCCTGAATTAACCCACGTTTACTCACATGACTATTAATTTTGTCCCGAGTTGAGAAGGGGTAACACATCCACATGGATAGAGGATTAGTTAGCTAACAGCAAGCAGAAGAGGGAAAATGGGTCTTTTTCAGGTTGGCAAGATGTGGCAAGTGGAGTGCCACAGGGATCAATACTGGGGCCTCAACTATTTACAATCTATAGCAATAGCTTGGATGAAGGGAGCGAATGTATGGTTGCTAAATTTGCTGATGACACAAAGATTGGCAGGAAAGTGAGTTGTGAAGAGGACCTAAGGAGCCTGCAAGGGGATAGAGATGGTTAAGTGAGTGGGCAAAATTTGGCAGATAGAGTATCATGTGGGAAAATGAGAACTTGTCCACTTTGGCAGGAAGCATAAAAAAAACAGCATATTATATAAATGGAGAGAGATTGCAAAACTCTGAGATACAGAGGGATCTGGGTGTCCTGGTACATGAATCAGGAAATGTTAGTATTCAGGTACAGCAAGTGATTAGGAAGTCAAATGGTGTTGTTTTATTGCAAGGGGAATGGAATATAAAAGTAGGTGCTTTGCTACAGTTGCTCAGGGTGTTGGTGAGCATCTGAAGTACTGTGTACAGTTTTGGTCTCCTTATTTCAGAAAAGATATAAGTGTGTTCGTAGTTCGGAGAAGGTTCACTTGACTGATACCTGAGATGAGGGGCTTATCTTATGAGGAAAGGTTGGATAGGCTGGACCTGTACCCATAGTAACTTAAAAGAATGAGAAGTGATCCTATTGAAACGTATAAGATTCTGAGGGGGCTCAACAGGGTGCATGCTGAAAGGATGTTTCCCCTTGTGGGAAAGACTAGAACTAGGGGACACAGTTTAAAAATAAGGAGTCTCCCATTTAAGACAGATGAGGATTTTTTTTCTCTGAGGGTTGTTGGTCTTTGGAGCTCTCTTTTCCAGAGAGGGGTGGAGGCAGGGTCATCGGTTATCATTCAGGCAAAGGAGATAGATTCTTAACTAACAAGAGAGTTAAAGGTTATCGGGGGTAGGCGGAATCCAGAGTTGAGGCCACAATCAGATCAACCATGATCTTATTAAATAGCGGAGCAGGCTTGAGGGGCTGAATGGCCTCCTCCTGCTCCTATCTTGTCTGTTCATTGCAGGTTTTTAATTCAAAGCTGATTTGTTGACTTTATCCAGATGTTAACCACAATAGCTGGGCTGGGGTTTATTAACATCAGCAGAAACAGATCCCAATGAACATGGTTCAGTCCTGGATGTGATTAACAGCAAAATCTAATCACTGAAGATACTTGTGAACTCGCTGGTGTCTCAGTAGGTTGGATAAATGGGTGAATCCTTTCCCACACTTGGAACAGGTGATTGATCTCTCCCTAGTGTGAACTCACTGGTGTCTCAGCAGGTCAGGTGACTGAATAAATCCCTTCCCACACTTGGAGCAGGTGCACTCCAGTGTGAGCACATTGGTCTTTAGGGAGTTGGTTTCATTGTCTGAACCCAGTCCCACAGTGAGAGCACCTGAACGGTCTCACATCAGTGTGAACATGTTGATGGGACATCAGCTCCCCAGAACTTTTAAAGCACTTCCTGCAATCTCGGCATTTAAAATGTCTCTTGTTAGTGTGAACTCATTGATGGGACATCAGGTCTTTGGAACTGAAATAGCACTTCCTGCAATCTAGACAACTAAACGGTCTCTCTGCCCTGTGAACACGCTGATGCTTCAGCAGATCGGATGAGAGACTGAGTCTCCTCCCACACTTGGAGTAGATGAATGTCCTCTCCCCAGTGTGAGGGCATCGATCTGCTTCCAGCTCAAATGGGTAATTGAATCCCTTCCCACAATCCCCACATTTTGATAGTTTCTCTCGGCTGTAACAGGATTTAGGTTTTGAAAGGTCAGATGATTGGCTGAAACCTCGTCCACACACGGAACACGTGTACAGTTTAACCCCACTGTGAACGGTGCTTTTTCCTTCCATGTTAAAAATCTGATGATATTCAGGTTATAATAGATTGGGCGACTCCGTCAGGTCCTGAAGTGATGTTTGGTTTCAGTTTCCCAACTGCAAATCCTCCCCTCCTAATACCCTGTGGAATTGATTTAAAACAGAAAAAAGGGAGAGAGAGAGAACCCACAAAAACACAAAGGCAGGTTGTGAAATTGAGCTGAATGAATCTAGTAATTTGTGGGGCCAGCACGAGGTAAAAGTGACCATGAAAACTGCTGGATTGTCATAAAAACCCAACTGGTTCACTAATGTCCTTCAGGGAAGGGAACCTGCCACCTGGTCTGGGTGTACACAAGACTCTGGACACTCTGGGAAGAGTGCAAGAGAGCAAGAATGAGAGAGGTGGTAGAGGCACCCGGTAAAGCAGGGGGATTTTATATCTCTGCAACTCAACCAGAACTTTGACAGAATCCTCCGAACCCTCAACCTCCACATGCTAGAAGATCTAGGGTAGCAGGTGTATGTGAACACTGTCACCTCCAAGTTCCCCTTCAATTAACACATCACCCTGACTTGTCTGACATCCAGTATTGGATGAACAGAAATTTCCTCCATTTAAATATTGGGAAGACTGAAGCCATTGTCTTAAGTCCCCACGACAAACGCCACTGCCTAGACACCGACTGCATCCCTCTCCCTGACAACTGTCTGCGACTGAACCAGACTGTTCACAACCGTGGTGAAATATTTCACCCCAAGATGAGCTTCCAACCACATATCCACATCACCAAGACCACCTATTTCCACCTCAGTAACCTCACCCAACTCCAGCCCAGTCTCAGCTCATCTGCTGCTGAAACTCTCATCCATTCCTTTGTTCCCTCCAGTCTCACAGTCCCCCCCCCCCCCCCCCCCCCCCCCACCAGAGATCTTCAACTTCTCTCATTCCGGATTGCTGACAGTTCCTAATTTTAATTGCTCCAACTATGGTCATAGCTGCTGCCCATTGCCCCCTAAAAGGATGGCGGCCGCGCATGCGCACTGCTGCCCATTGCTCCCTATAAAGATGGCGGCCGTCAATCGGACCTGATATCGTGACAAACGCCGCTGTCGCCAAATCGGCGCAAACGCGGGGTCGGAAGCTTCCTATTCCCGGTTTGAGGCCTGTAGTATATATTTATGAAGTCGTTCCACCCGCTCGCCAGTTCCATTCGCCTTCACCTGCCCGCTGGCTCAACTCGACTTCTGCTCTCCTCCCTGATCCGACCAGACCGTGTCTCTCTTCCCAGCACCGCAAATGCGCATGCTCCGGCCATAACCTAACAATGCGCATGCGCACCTATATCCCGCAGTGAAGATAGAGTATTTTCTCCATCTCGGTGAATGTTGGGTAACTGCAGCGCCATTAAATCGTGACATTGTTAAATATAAAATCATATTCCGAGCTCCGATTATGATTGGCGCCAACCATCTAATATTATTAATTCAATTCATACTGCCAGCAAGAGCACGGGAGTGGAACCTGGTCTGTGTCTCTACCTAAGGAGAGAGAGAGGGAGATGGGTCAAGGTGAAGGGGAAGGATTTTATACATCAGCAACACAACCGGAATTTTTATGGAACCTCCAAACCCAAAGGTTTACGCCACGTAGGAGAAAAGTAGCAGATGCTGGGGAACACCCTTATCCCCATCTTTCCATCTAAGTCACACACCATCCTGTCTTGTGCATATTCTCACTTCTCCTTTATTGCTGAGTGAAAATGGTGGATCTCAGGATTTTATGTCATGACTTTGTGGGAGCAGCTTCACTAGACAGTGTGTCAATGTGGCGCATCAATACCTGTACAAAGACTAACTGGGGATGCACAATATAATTAATAGACTTGCTATCAATGCCCACACACCAAGAATGAAAAGCCTGTACAGAAGTATTTGTTTCTGAAACAAAACTCCTTTTATATTGGATGATGGGGGTGGGGTCGGTGTTTGTTTAATAATTTTATATTTGATGCGTGAGGGCAGGTGGTTGGGGTTACTTCTTCAGCAAATTCATTTCCCAAGAATCAAACAGAAAATGTTTGAAATACTCAGCTGCTCAGAGAGAGAAAGAGTCAACCTTTCAGGCCTTTGTTAGGGTGAACAACTGGGGGGCGAAGAGCAGTGGGAAACCAGGGGATTGGGAAGCCTACAGAGAGAAACAGAGGACAACCAAAAAGGAAAAAGGGAGGGAGAAGATTAAATATGAAGGTAAACTAGCCAGTAATATAAAAGAAGATTGCAAGAGTTCTTTTTTGATATATAAGTGGTAAGAGAGAGGCAAAAGTGGACATCGGGCTGCTGGAAAATGACGCTGGAGAAGTAGTAGTGGGGAACAAAGAAATGGTGGAGGAACTGAATAGGTACTTTGCATCAGTCTTCACAGTGGAAGACACGAGTGACATCCCCAAAGTTCAAGAGAGTCGGGGTGCAGAGGTGAGTATGGTAGCCATTACCAAGGAGAAGATGCTAGTAAAACTGAAAGGTCTGAAGGTGGATAAATCAGCTGGACCAGATGGATTACACCCCAGAGTTCTGAAGGAGATAGCTGAAGAGATAGTGGAGGCGTTAGTGGTGATCTTTCAGGGATCACTTGAGTCAGGGAGGGTCCCAGAGGACTGGAAAATCACTAATGTAACCCCCCTGTTTAAGAAGGGAGTGAGGCAAAAGATGGGAATTTACAGGCCGATTAGCCTGACCTCGGTCGTTGGTAAGATTTTAGAGTCCATTATTAAGGATGAGATTTCAGAATACTTGGAAATGCAAGGTAAAATTGGGCAAAGTCAGCATGGTTTCATCAAGGGGAGGTCATGACTAACAAATCTGTTAGAATTCTTTGAGGAGGTAATGAGTAGGTTAGACAAAGGAGAGCCAATGGATGTTATCTACTTGGACTTCCAGAAGGCCTTTGACAAGGTGCCGCACAGGAGGCTGCTCAGTAAGATAAGAGCCCATGGTGTTAGAGGTAAGGTACTAGCATGGATAGAAGATTGGCTGTCTGGCAGGAGGCAGAGAGTGGGGATAAGGGGGTCCTTCTCAGGATGGCGGCCGGTGACTAGTGGAATTCCGTAGGGGTCAGTGTTGTGACCACAACATTTCACTTTTTACATTAATGATCAAGATGAAGGAACTGAGGGCATCCTGGCTAAGTTTGCAGATGATACAAAGAAAGGTGGAGGGGCAGATAGTATTGAGGAGGCGGCAAGGCTGCAGAAGGATTTGGACAGGTTAGGAGAATGGGCAAAGAAGTGGCAGATGGAATTCAACGTGGGGAGTTGTGAGGTCATGCATTTTAGTAGGAAGAATAGAGGCATAGACTATTTTCTAAATGGGGAGAGAATTCAGAAATCTGGAGTGCAAAGGGACTTGGGAGTCCTAGTCCAGGATTCTCTTAATGTTAACTTGCAGGTTGAGTCGGTAGTTAGGAAGGCAAATGCAATGTTGGCATTTATTTCGAGAGGACTAGAATATAAAAGCAGGGATGTGTTGCTGAGGCTTTATAAGGCTCTGGTCAGACCACATTTAGAATATTGTGAGCATTTTTGGGCCCCGTATCTCAGGAAGGGTGTGCTGGCCCTGGAGAGGGTCCAGAGGAGGTTCACGAGAATGATCCCAGGAATGAAAGGCTTAACATATGAGGAACATTTGAGGACTCTGGGTCTATCCTGGATGTAGTTTAGAAGGATGAGGGGGGATCTGATTGAAACTTACAGAATACTGAAAGGCCTGGATAGAGTGGACATGGGGAAGATGTTTCCATTAGTAGGAGAGACTAGGACACAAGGGCACAGCCTCAGAATATAGGGAAGACCTTTTAGAACAGAGATGAGGAGAAACTTCTTTAGCCAGAGAGTGGTGAATCAATGGAATTCATTGCCACAGAAGGCTGTGGAGGCCAGGTCATTGACTGTATTTAATACCAAGATAGATAGTTTCTTGACTGGTAAGGGGATCAAAGGTTACGGGGAGAAGGCGGGAGAATGGGGTTGAGAAACTTATCAGCCATGATTGAATGGTGGAGCAGACTCGATGGGCCAAATGGCCTAATTTCCGCTCCTATGTCTTATGGTCTTATGGGTACAGGGAAAGAGGGAGAGTGAGATGAACTGGGTTGGTCTTTGAGCTGGTACAGACTTGATAGGCTAAATAACTTCTGTCAGTCCTGTATTCTTGGATCCTGACACTGCTGGACCTTCCACAATCTCCTGTTTTCATGTGGTTCCTGCTGCTACCGCTCACCCGCATGGGAGGCAGGTCTGTGTATTGCTCCATTTACTGAGATTGTGTTGAACTAACTGCAGCCCCTCAACCAGCTCCCTCTTTCCTGATCAGATATCACATGTTTGTTTTTCTTTTCTAAGACCACTAACTGTCAAAGCAGTATATACTTAAAAAAATTCTGTTTATCTGCCACATGGAATCTGACTCATTTTCTCCTCTTCAATTAGTTTTTGGTCTCTCTCTCCCTCTCTCTCTCTTTTATTCTCTCTCTCTCTCTGTCTCGCTCTATCCATCTATCCCTTTAGCCTATCACAATGTTCCTCTCTCTATGCCATCAACTCCAAAATCGAAGTGTGGGGTGGGGTGGGGGGAAGTGGTAGAGGGGATGTGGTGGATAAATCAGAGAATCTTCTCCTGTAACTGTTCATTGGCCTGTTTAAAACAGGAATTTCTGTATCCAGAATGGGTGACACACATCGGCGTGGTCACACTGGCTGCCGACCTCTCTTCCGTGGGTTTGTCCATGCCCGGGTATCCCTGGAGAGGGAACATGTGGTGTCCACCAGTGCGTTTGATACCTTCCACATCCGGTGGGCACGTCAGGGTACAGAGTGTCTCATAGACACTGGAAACAACATTCTGGTTTAGTTAGGAACGTTCCCTTTGCTTTTATTGGGACTTTGTTGCTGATTTGAACTTCTTTCAGTTTGAGTGGTCCACATTTTTGGGTGAAGAATGTACCAAAGAAACTCGAATTTTCTGCTTTGAATTTCTATCCTGTACTTACAGTGAAGATTATTGTAAACTCTTTTTACAGGGTACAAGAGGGAGATGATTTGCAGATAGGAAACTAAAACCAAATATCACATCAAGATCTGACAGTGTCACTCAATTCATCAGGAAACATAGAAACATAGAAAATAGGAGCAGGAGCAGGCCATTCTGCCCTTCGAGCCTGCTCCACCATTCATAATGATCATGGCTGATCATCCAACTCAATAGCCTTCTCCTGCTTTCTCCACGTTTCCTTTGATCCCTTTCACCCCAAGAGTTATATCGAACTCCTTCTTGAAAACATACAATGTTTTTGCCTCAACTACTTCCTGTGGTAGCGAATTCCACAGGCTCACCACTCTCTGGGTGAAGAAAGTTCTCCTCATCTCAGTCCTAAATGGTCTACCCCGTATCCTCAGACTTTGACCCCTGATTTGGATTCCCCCACCATTGGGAACATCCTTCCTGCATCTGCTCTATCTAGTCCTGTTAGAATTGTATCGGTTTCTGGGAGATCCCCCCTCATTCTTCTGAAGTCCAGCGAATATAATCCTAACTGACTCAATCTCTCCTCATATGTCAGTCCCGCCATCCCAGGAACCTGTCTGGTAAACCTTCACTGCACTCTGTCTATAGCAAGAACATCCTTCCTCAGATAAGGAGACCAAAACTGCACACAATATTCCAGGTGTGGTCTCACCAAGGTCCTGAATAATTGAAGCAAGAAACCCCTGCCCCTTATGCGAATCCTCTCGCTATGAAGGCCATTTCCCTTTTTTACTGCCTGCTGCACTTACATGCTTACCTTCAGCGATTAGTGTACAAACACACCCAGGTCTCGTTTCACATTCCCCTCTCTCAATTTATAGCTATTCAGGTAATAATCTGCCTTCCTGTCTTTGCTACCAAATTGGATAACCTCACATTTATCCACATTATACTGCACCTGCCATGCATTTGCCCACTCACTCAGATTGTCCAAATCACACTGAAGCATCTCTGCATCCTCCTCACGGCTCACCCTCCCACCCAGCTTTTTGTCATCTGCAAATTTGGAGATATTACCTTTAGTTCCTTCATCTAAATCATTGACATATATTATGAATAGCTGTGGTCCCAGCACTGATCACCATGGTACCCGACTAGTCACGGCCTGCCATTTGGAAAAAGACTTGTTTATTCCTACTTTTTGTTTCCTGCCTGACAGCCAGTTTTCTATCCATATAAATACACAACCCCCAATCCCAAGTGCTTTAATTTTACACGCTATTCTCTTATGTGGGACACTGTCGAAGGCCTTCTGAAAGTCCAAATAAACCACATCCACTGGCTCCCCCTCATCAACTCTACTCGTTACATCTTCGAAAAATTCCAGTAGATTTGTCAAGCATGATTTCCCTTTCGTAAATCCATGCTGACTCTGTCCCATATTGCCACTGTTTACCAAGTCTCAGCTATTAAATCTTTCATAATGGACTCTAGAATTTTACCCACTATCGATGTCAGGCTGACTGGTCTATAATTCCCTACGTTGGATTTGAATATCATTGATCTTTGAGTGTGGAAGGAGAAATATTTGTCTGTTCTGTCTGTGCAAAAGGATTTCAAACATCAGTGTGACTGGAAAAGCACCGAGACACAGACACACCCAAGTGAGAGTGCTCCAGTGAACTGACTGTGGAAGGAGCTTTAACCTGTTACGCCATCTGAAAAAAAAAATCACCATTCACAGCGGGGAGAAACTGTGCAAGTGTTGTGTGTTTGAACAAGGATTCAACTGATCGTCCAACATGGAGAGACAGGGTGACACCGACACCATGGAGAAACTATTGAAATGTGGGGACGGTGGGGAAGGATTCAGATCCCCATCTGAGCTGGAAACTCATCAGCGCAGTCACACTGGGGAGAGGCCTTTCATCTGCTCCAAGCATGGGAAGGGATTCACTCTCCTAACCTACCTCACTTCACCTCAATCACTTCGGACATGAGACTTTTTAAGTATAGCGAATATGAGAAGAGCTTTAAGAGCAAAAGGAATCTGCTGATACACCAGCGAGTTGACACTGGGGAGAGGTCATTAACCTGCTCTGCGTGTGGGAAGAGACTCAGTTATCCAACCTGCTGACACAAAAGCGAGTTCACATTGGAGAGAGGCCATTCACCTGCACTGACTGTGGGAAGGGATTCACTCAGATAAGTACCCTCACTTCACATCAACTTGTTCACTCTGACAAGAGATCTTTTAAAAGTTCTGACTTTGAAAAGTGCTTTAAAGGCAGAAAGATTCTGCTGACACACCAGCAAGTTCACACTGGGCAGAAACCATTCAACTGCTCCAAGTGTGGGAAGGGATTCACTCAACTAACCCAGCTCACTTCACATCAACGTGTTCACTCTGAAAAGAGACCTTTTAAATGTGCCGACTGCGTGAAAAGCTATTAAAGCAAACTGGATCTGCTGTCACACCAGCGAGTTCACACTGGAGAGAAACTGTTCACCTGCTCTGTGTGTGGGAAGGGATTCAGTCATTCATCCACCCTGCAGACGCACCAGTGTATTCACAAGTGACTCCCGGGGTTGGATTCTGCTGTTATTGCTGCTGTTAATTACATCCAGGACTGAACCATGCTCTTTCCGACAGTTGGGGTTTGTTTCTGCTAATGTTAATAATTCCTGTAACTGGGCTGGAGTTTAATATTCTGGATAAAGGTTAAATAAATCAGCTTTGTGTCAAACATTGTCAACATATTAGTTGAGGCATTGAATGCAAGAGCAGGGTCGTTATGATGGAGCTGTATAAAGCATTAGTTGGAGTACTCTGTGCAGTGCTGTTTGCAACAACATAGGAAGGATGTGATTGCACTGGAGAGGGTGCAGAGGAGATTCACTCAGGATGTTGCCTGGGCTGGAGCATTTCAGCTATGAAGGGAGACTAGATAGGCTGCGGTTGTTTTCCTCAGAGCAGAGAAGGCTGAGGAGCCTAATAGAGGTGCACACAATTATGAGGGGCATAGATAGGGTGGGTAGGAAGAAATGTTTCTCTTCAGTGGAGGGTTCAATACTCAGGGGGCATAGATTTAAGGTAAGAGGCAGAAGGTTTAGAGGGGATTTGAGGATTTTCTTTACACCCAGAGGGTGGGGGTTATCTGGAAGCTGCCAGCAAAGCCTACATCCGGTGAATGAATTTTTAAAAAAAGGACAACACTTTCATCCCAGGAATCAACTGAGTGAACCTTCTCTGAAATGCTTCTAATACAACTCTGTCCATCCTCAAGATTATCCCATAACTATGTTATCATAAGGTGTGGATGGTACGAGCTGGGACTTGGTCTTTCTTATTTTTCAAGCCATTTGTTGGCAGAATCTCCCCCTCCCTTCCCCAGATTCAGACAATTCAGATTAACTGAGATGCAGTCTCTAATGGCAGCCTTAAAAGTGGATAAATTCCCAGGCCCAGGTGAAATGTTGAACTCAGTACCTGAGGGAGTGGTAGAGGCAGGAACCCTCACAACATTTAAGAAGTATTTAGATGAACACTGGAAACACCACAGCTAACAGGGCTACGGGCCAAGTGCTGGAAAATGGATGTGAGGAGATGGGGTTTGATGACGGGCACTGCAGGAATTCACCAAGGCTCCTTCAACAGCACCATCCAAACACATGATCACTGCCATCTAGAAGGACAAGAGCAGCAGATAGATGGAAACACCACCACCTGGAAGTTCCCCTCCAAATCGCTTACCATCCTGATATGGAAATATATTGCCATTCCTTCACTGTCGTTGGGTCAAAATCCTGGAAGTCCCTTCCTAACAGCACATGGTCTGCAGTGGTTCAAGAAGGCAGCTCATCACCACCTTTTCATGCACAACTAGGGATGGGCAATAAATACTGGCCCAGCCAGCGAAGCCCACATTCCATGAATGAATGAAAAAAACAGAACGAGTGATTACTGTGGCCAGTAGAATGAAACAACGTTTTAAATTATCAAGACATGAACACATATTCCACAGAAAAGTTGTCTCTCAAACATTCAGGAAAGAATTAAACACATTGAACATATCAAAGTGAGTCAAATTAATTTGAAGAGGGGAATAGAATCTGGATTTAGAAAATATCCACAAGGTGAGTGCAAGTGAACAGTGAGCTGGAGAATCTTTAAAGTCCGTGCATGAACTTTTGTCAATAATCTAGAATTGTGTGAGATTATCAGCAGATGGGGAGGATGAATCTAAGTCGATAGTTATCACATTTTAGTGGAAAAGTTTTGACATTTATTCTTGGTGGCAGCTCAAGTGTTTGTGTTGCTGATTCTGATCATTCTAGTAGCTTTAGTTTGTTATTTATGGTTTGTCATCAAGAAATTAGGAAAACAAGCTCGTAGCTTAGAAATAGTGAGCTTAGTCAGAAATCAGTTGTGAGAAGTCAGAAAGGTGTGGAGATCTGTGAGAAATAACCATCTAATTAACCTTATAAAATCTTCAGAAATGTATTGAACATGACAGAAATAGCTCTCTCTCTCTCCCTTGTTTAGGAAGTAAGATTCCTGGCTTGATAAACATAGGACAATGTATCCTTATGATAACTCATAGGGATGGTCTCAGTAGTTACAGGGTGGAATTTGTAGTGGTGATTGAAGACAATGGCTTTTGTCTTCAATTTTCAATTGGAGGAAATTCCTGCTCATCCAGTACTGGATGTGGGATAAGCAGTTTGATAATTTAGTAACAGTGGAGGAATGGAGAGGGATGGTGGTGAGGTAGAGCTGCGTGTTGTCAGTGCACATGTGAAAACTAACACGGTGCTTTTGGATGATGTCACTGAGTGGCAGCGTGTAGATGAGAGATAGGAGGGGGCAAAGAGAGATCGTTTTTTTAGGATTGGTCAGTTTGGTGGATTTAAAGGTGAGAGGGACAGTAGCAGGGGACAGAGAGACAAAATTGTGAATAATATCAGCTAACATGGGGAAGTTGGATGATCAGTGGTTCAGTGAGAGTGGGGTCAGTACATCAGAAAGTGAGTCTCATGGACAAGATGAGCACTGAGAGGGCATGAGGGGAGGTGGCAGAGAAACTGGAGAAAGATGTGGGTTCAGGGTTCAGACAAGGGGGAATTTTAGAGACAGTTTGTCCCGGTGGATGAGTAGAAGGAGGGAAGCAGCAGAGGCAGCTGATCGGATTGTCTCAATCTTAGTGACAAACAAGCTCCATGGGCAGAATTTTGCCCTTGGCGTGTGGGCTTGGCGGGGGTGAGTGGGGCAGTCGGGAAGCTGACCGCTGCCTGCAATCAGGCCTGGAAGGCAATTTCATGCTGGGGTCCTATTCAAGCCTGTGCTGCGTGAAACGTGAGCAGCAGTGCTCAGCACTGCCTGTGCGGGCGGGGGGAGGAGTACAATCTGGGCGAGTGTGACCTTTGTGCATGCACGCGAGAGCGAGCTACATAATCTAACTCAGGCAGAGAGCTGTCTCAGGGAGATGGAATGACTTGAAAAAAATATATTTAAGATTTTATACAGGTTATGAAACATGTCCCCTCATGTCACTCTGTCACATGAGCAGGGATATGTTTTTATTAATAAGATAAAAGCAAAATACTGCAAGATCAGTACTTCTTCAAGGTAGGCGTTCCTGGAAGAGAAGTGGCAGTGAATTAAATAAGATAAGAGCAAAATACTTTGCAAAGAAGCAAAACTCTTGTTTGTCTCTCCAGAGATGCTGTCAGATCTGCTTTGTTTTTCCA
This sequence comes from Carcharodon carcharias, assembly GCF_017639515.1. Taxonomy (NCBI): domain Eukaryota; kingdom Metazoa; phylum Chordata; class Chondrichthyes; order Lamniformes; family Lamnidae; genus Carcharodon; species Carcharodon carcharias. The sequence continues at coordinate 529,956 of NW_024470646.1, read as the reverse complement.
GCATTTTCTGTTTTTGTTTCATGCTTTTAATTCAAGTGTAAAATTTGATTTGCTTCAGGCGACCTCGTCCTGCCCATGGATGAGGTTTCCTGAAAAAGGTAAAGGCCGCTTGGCCTTTTCGCCCACCCGCCAACCATTAGCTTCGATGGGCAGCGTAAATTTGAATTTAATTAACTTCTTAGTGGCCTTACAGTCTTCTTAATTGATGGTGAAATATTGCGGGACTGCGCGATGATGTCGGGACGCTCGCCCGCCGAGCGTAATTTTCTGCCCCATGAGCTCCTCACACTTGTTGTTGGAGTTGAGCTTGGAGGAGACGGGGGTGAGGAAGAGCCCTTCAAAAGGAACTAACTTGTGTTTGAGAGATTAAAAACACTTGACACTTGGTGAGTTTAACACAAAGCTGATTTATTTGACTTTTATCCAGAATATTACTCCCTATAACTGACCTGGAGCTTATTAACATCAGCAGAAACAGACCCCAATGAACATGGTTCAGTCCTGGATGTGATTAACTGCAAAATCCAATCAGTGTAGTTACTTGTGAACTCGCTGGTGTCTCTGCAGATGGTATAAGCAAGCGAACCCCTTCCCACACCCAGAACAGGTGAACGGCCTCTCCCCAGTGTGAACTCGCTGGTGTTCAGTGATGTGAGATGATCGTCTGAACCCAGCACCTGAACGGTCTCTCATCAGATTGGCATGTTGATGCATCAGTTCACCAGAACTTTTATACCTCTTCCCGCAGTCTGGGCATGTAAAAGGTCTTTCGTCAGAGTGAACACGTTAATGGGACATCAGATTCCCAGGACTTTTATAGCATTTCCCACAGTCTGGACATTGAAAAGGCCTCTCCCAAGTGTGAACTCACTGGTGTCCAGTGAGATGACATGAACGTCTGAACCCAGTCCCACAGTGAGAGCACCTGAACGGTCTCTCGTCAGTGTGAACACGTTGATGGGACATCAGTTCCTCAGAAAATTTAGAGCACTTCCCACAGTCTGAGCTTTTAAAAGATCTCTTATCAGTGTGAACTCGCTGGTTTATCTGCAGGTTGGATGACTGAGTGAATCCTTTCCCACACTGGGAGCAGGTGAATGGCCTCTCCCCAGTGTGAGTGCGCTGATGATTTTCCAGCTCAAATGGGTATCTGAATCCCTTCCCACATTTCCACGGTGTCTCCCCACTGTGAACAGTGCCTTTTCCTTGCATGTTCAAAATCCAATGATATTTACGTTACGATAAATTGGGCGACTCCGTCAGATCCTGATGTGATGTTTGGTTTCAGTTTCCCGACTGCAAATCCTCCTCTTCTAATACCCTGTGAAATTGAATCAAAACAGAAAAAAGGGAGTGAGAGAGAACCCACAAAAACAGGTTGTGAAATTGAACTGAATGAATCTGGAAATTTGTGGGGCTGGAAATAGGAAAAGGTGACCATGAAAACTGCTGGATTGTCATAAAAACCCAACTGGTTCAAGAATGTCCTTCAGGGAAGGGAACCTGCCACCCGGTCTGGGCCTACAAAGGAGGAGAGGGAGAGAGAGGTGGGAGAGGCAGCGGGTGAAGGTATACCTTCACAACAAGAACTTTGACAAAGTCTCCAGAAATCTCAACCTCCACCACCTAGAAGGGCCAGGATAGCAGGTGTATGTGAACACCATCACCTCCACAATCCCCTCCTCGTCATACACTATCCTGACTTGTCTGGATCAACAGAAATTCCTCCATTTCAATATTGGGAAGACTGAAGCCATTTTCATCAGTCCCCACTACAAAGTCCACTCCCTGATCACCGGCTCCATCCTTCTCCCTGACAACTGAGGCGGAACCAGACTGCTTTAAGACTTTAAGACACTGTACAGATTTAAGACTGAGGCAAGATCAACAGGAGGGGTGTGAGGAAAGGGATTTACACAGTGAGTGGTTGAATGAGCTGGAAATCAATGCTTACAGGCAGAGGCCAATAATATTAAGATCCTGATGAATCGAGTGACTGTCAGATCTTGATGTGATGTTTGGTTTGAGGTTCCCGTTTGCAAATTCTTCCCATTTTACATCCTGTAAAAAGAATATTTTAAAAAATCCATCATTGTCAGCCCAGGATAGAAATTGCGAAGAGACAAACATTTCTCTTGGTTTGAGTTTGCTGTATGTAAATCCTCCCCTTCTAACCCCCTGTAAAAGGAGTTTCCAAAATCCATCCCTCAGTCCAACAGGGAAATTCACAACATTCTCTCCTCCTGCTACTTAGACCAGGATGATCGCGCATGCGCTCTGCTGCACAGCCGCACCCCCGGTCCGAGCAGAGGGGGAGATGCAGCCATTTCCGGTCTGTTCGCTGCAAACGCGGGACCGGTAGTTTCTTATTAAGGCTCTGCGGCCTGTACCAAGTGTTTATGAAACTTCCCTACACACTCCGCTACGCATGCTCAGGCAGGAGACCGCAATGCGCAGGTGCCAAACAAATACCGCAACACGCATGCGTAAATCTCTGGGGCTCTGGATAGGGCACATTCTCCCCCGCTGTGACTGCTGGGTGACAGGTCCGCCATTCGTAGCCGATACTGTTGCATGCAAAATTATTTTTGATAATCCGAGGATGACTGAAGATTTAGGGTCAAGATATAAAATTATTAAATCAATTGAGGCAACAAAGTGCACACGCCTCTACCATACTTCTGTCCTGGCTGTAATATTTAGCAGAAAAAAACCCTACAGTTAGATGTCAATTCACTGGATTCTTAGCAGGTGAGATGAGGAAGTTATCTTTCTTTCCACACACTGAACATTTAAACTCTGCCTTGCCTGTAAGAATGTTCCTAATATGGCTTAAATCTTTTGAACTTTTAAAGCCCCTGGTGACTGGTGACCAAACTTTGCACACATGAACTACCTGAATTTTCTCCATCAGATGTGACTGCTGCTGTGTTAACTAATCAGATGATCGAGTGAATCATTTCCACATTCAGCTGGTGAATGATGTTTTCACTGTGTGACTTTACCCAGAAGTGAGCAGCTCAGACTTGCATCTCAAATCCTTTTGGAAATGTGTTCTACATTCTCATCCAAAGAAAAGAGATAATTGATGCTGTAAATCTGAAATAAAAACAGAACATTTTGGAATTCTAAACAGCCTAAACATCAGTGGAGAGAGACATATTTTTCCTTTTAGGCCTGTGACTTTTCAGCAGAACTGTACTGAGTCAGTGCACAGACCTGAAAACATAACCCTGGCTTTCAATCTACAGAAATTCCTAGATATGCCAAGTATTTCTATCATGTTCAGCCTTTAACTCTCGGCAAAGCCGTTGCTTCTGAAATGGACGTTGGATTTATTGGTGACTAAGTTAGATTCATTCTTGTCTATCTGCAAGTGGAAACATCTTCCAACCCCTTTTCTAATATTAATAGCTTTGATCAGGTCATCCCTCACCCTGTTTTCCTGAGAAAACGTGTTTCACCTGTTCAATCATTCTTGAATGTTGAACTTTTAAGTTCTGGCTCACTCCAGTAAATCTTTCTTGCACCTTTTACAGGGATTCTGGATTAACATAATTAGTTGCATCAAGCAACTAATTGACCTGGGAGCTTGACGGGCAAAGTGAGCTGGAGGTGAGGCAGGGACAGAAGCAGAAACAGCTGCAGCATCGAAGTGTTTAGAATTTGATCTGTGTCAGTTATCTTCAGTGATGAATTTCTGCCATGTGTTCCCTTGTCAGTTTCACAGGAGCTGCAGTGAAGAGGTTGGTGGGTTTTGGAAATTGAAAGTTGTACATGAGCAGCTTGAACAGCAGGTCGAACACGTGCCAGCTCAAATTCTATTGTAGGCGTTTGTGTGAAGTGTTTCATTTTAACAGGAAGGACGAGGAGGGGCAGGATCGATATAAAATGCTGTGGGGAAAAATGTGGGATTATGAAATTAGTTATATTGCTCTTTCAGACAGGATGGGCCGAATTTACTCCTTTTCTGCTGTGGGAATTTATGAGTTTATGCCAACAACATTAAACTGTGCAGAGGGCCAGTCGTCATGGCCGAATGGTTAAGGCGTTGGAGTCCAAATCCACTGGGGTTTTCCGCTTCCCATTTTCCCTGGTTTTAACTCTCTGTCTACAGAGTTTATGATCAGTTACATTGAATCTAATCCATCCAAACACTCGAGAGTTTTCGTATTTCTGTTCATTCACGAAAACAGTCACGAAACTTGCACTGGGAAATAGAACAAAAACAGAACCAGGCTGGGGTCATTCTTGCTTCCCTAAAGGGCTTTCGTGAACCAGATGGGTTCTTATAACATTCGACTTTCAATTACAGGTAGGAATCCAACCCTGGCCCCCAAAGGATTACCCTGTATCTCTGGATTACTAGCCCAGTGACAATACCGCTAAGCCACCACCTCCCTGAGTCTTCATTCTTTCTCAAAATAAAATTCAGCAAAATAATAACAGTTTTAAAAAAATGTTTCTTCTGGTAGCGGCTGATTGGAGAGTGTTGGGCTGGAAAATTTCTGCATTTTCCTGTCTCACTCACTGTGGAGCTGAGTAAGAGAGAAAAATGGATGCGTTTGTTTGAATCCAATAACTTCATAGATTTCTATTGGGCCATTTGGAGGTACAGGATCATTTATTTTCTTTAAATTGAATATTCAGAATATACTTTGAAATGAATGTTCAGAAATGAAGATTGGTGCGGGAACTCAGAGGGTAAAAGTCGAGCTTGCAACATTGGGCGATATTTTTCTGTACTTTCAGAGCCACAGAGCCAGCCAGACCTGTGTGGTAATGAATGTTGATGGGGAGAAAACGACAACAGGTTCACCCCTGGGTGGCCTCAAACCACCGATTTTTTCAGTTCACAGCTCAATGAACTGATCAATTGTTCAACAGAGACTGATGAAAGTTCACTCTTCGAGATACCCTAAAGCAGGGGGTCAGTGAGTTAAAACTTCAGATTGCTGCTACCAGAATAACAATTGTTCTCTATCAGTTTCATTCTCCCAAAATTAAATTTGGGACATTCATCGTGGATACATGGAAACCGCCTGATCCCACTTACTGCAGACACCTCCATGTCACTGGGAACCAGCTCTCCTACAACTGTTGCCCTCTCCCTTTGAACCTTTCGGTGTTTTGTCTGTTACCAAATATTCTGATTGCCCTGAAGCCGATAATTCAAAAGGGGTTTCTCTGTTACACAGCGAGTGGCTAGGATCTGGAATGCAATACCTGAGAGTGTGGGGGAGGCAGATTTAATCGGGGATTTCAAAAGAGGACTGGGCAGAAAATCCAGGTCTCCAGGAAAAAGGCAGGGGACTGGGACCAGGCGAGTTAGTTTCCAGAAGCGTAAGAGGTCTCCCTTTTCAGATGGAGATGAGAAGTTTTTTTTTGCTCTCGGGGGTTCGTTAGTCTGTGAAATTATTTTTCCCAGAAAGCATTGGAGGCTGGATCATTGAATTTATTCAAGGCAGACTTCGACAGATTTTTGATAGACAAGGGAGTCAAGGTTTATGGCAGCAGACAGGAAATTGGAGTTGAGCCCACAACCAGATCAGCCATGATCTTATTGAACAGAAGAACAGACTCAAAGGGCTGAATGGCCTGGTCCTGCTCCTGTTCCTGAGCCCTATGTTGCTATGACATGGGCTGAATGGCCTCTATCTGTGGGGTAACTTTGGACCTGATACTATGAGGGGCTCGGGGGTAAAATGGACTATCTTGCCCCTATTGGTTATGTTGGTTATGTTGTAATTCAGTGCCAACACCAATCAAGGCAATGGTTAGTGTGCATTGAGTGGAGATAGCATGGTCGAGCAGTCTCAGGGGGTTGGTTTTAGACTCCAGTTTTCAATCGAGAAGTAATGCACATTTATATTAATCATTCTCATGACATTTATAAGCACTGAACCCTAACCACCAGACCCCCAGACTTGCAACTTTACAGCCCGGCTTATCCATGCTATCTGTGCCTTTTATTTTCATTTCACATCTCTTTCACCAGGGACAGTTTTCTCCTACAAAAGGATATGTTTATATAGGACACAAATGGCTTCTTCACCCAATGACAACAGCGATTGCTGTTAGCTGGAGCAGGGTTCATTGTTACACAGTCCCGGGTTGTCATTGGGTCCTTAAGTGACAAAAAAGGACAGAAATCAACAACTCTCCTGTTACCCGGCAAAGAGCAAGTGTAATCCAGTTGTGAGACACTGAATTCAACAACAAGGAGCAACACAGCTTTTCCTTTTATTTAAATGAGCAAATTTCAATAATGCTTCTGCCTGGTTTCAAACGAGGGACCTTTTGCACCTAAGGTGAATGTGATAACCACTACACTACAGAAACTCCATTAATAAGGAGCCCAGTACACCTGACTACAATGCAGTTCCGCAGCAGCACTTTGGGTCTTTGTTTTGAAGAAATAGAATTCGGCTGTTCTCATTAGGAATGCTGGAGACAGACTGATCAACAATGTCAACATCAAATGGCACAACATGTTGGAAGGTCATTAGCTCATCTCTTCTGTGACAGCTTCTTTTTTTCCATCAGCCTCAGTTTTCTCTATTTCAAGTAACTGTCCAATTCACTTTTGAAGGAGGAGTTTCTGCAGAATCCATGCACAGTTTCCCTTAATTAACAAAGTTTTCCTGACCCAATAACATGAAGATTTGGACTTGGGTTTCATCCAGTCTCTGGAGGAGTGGATCCAAATCCCAGCGCTGCCACAGTTTAAGTCACATTCCCACTTTGGGGAACTTTAGGAATTCCCTTTCGGAGAACAAGAGGGGACTCTAGTTTAATATAGGGCGGGTTGTGGTCCTTTATTTTGTTTGGAAAAACGCAGAGAGGCCATGCAAATATAAATTGTTGTGGGGGAAAGGCAGGTGTGTGGAATTGGTTGAGTTGCTCTTCCAGAGAGCCAGCACAGACACGATGGGCCAATTGACTTATTTTCCAGCCATTTCTGATTTGACAGGAACACATTTGAGCTCTGGAGCTGCTGTTAGTCACGGTTAAATGTTTAAGGTGATGGATTTGAAATCCATTGGTGTTTCCCCCTGTAGGTTTGAATCCTGCTGACTACAGTCCACATTATTCCTCATTTAACCAGGTGCCACCAACCTCATCCCTGCGGCTCCTGTGAAACTGACAAGGTGACACATGGCAGAAATTCATCACTGAAAGTAACTGACACACATCAAATTCTGCCACTTTCATGTCGCATCTTTTAACTTCCTGTTCTCCCTCTCAGACATTTTCAGGTCTATCAAATGTCATCCACCTGGGAGTTCAGCCTCTGCCTCGTTTTACTGAATATGGTCCATTTTCACCCTGCTTTAAGTTAGCAGGTGGCTCCATAGCTCAGTTGATGCTCTGCTGGTCTTGTAACTCAGGGGTTGTGAGTTCAATCTTTGTTGGAGCCTATGGATAACCTTCAGCTGAGATTACAAAGTTAGGTGGAAAGCTGAGAGACCGCAGAACAATATAGGAGAAACAGTTTGCTTTTAAGTGAAAATTCACCGGATGCTGGAAGTCTGTATAAAAAACAGAAAATGCTGTAAAAGCTCACCATCTGACAGCGTCCACCTGCCAACCAATCAGCACTCTTCTCTTACAATATAAAGTTGTTGCTTCCCCTGACATTGGTATTCTAGCGATTGTCCTGATAAGAGCAAGACAAAAAGCTTTGACAAAACATCTTTTTCAGCAATATACTTAATGGTAGTGTTGCAAAGAGTGTGCAGGGACAAGGGGATCTGGGGGAAGAAGTGCACAGATGTTTGGTGGTGACACGAAACATAGAGAGAGTAGTTAGCAAAAGAAATGGGATCTTGGGCTTCATAAACAGATACATGATGTATAAAAGCAGGGAAAATAGGCTAAACATTTATAGAGCTCTGGTTATGTCACAACAAGAGTATTGCATCCAGTTCTAGTCTCCATACTTTAGGAAAGATGTGAGGGTCCTTGAGAAGGTGCAGGAGGCACTTGCCTGAATGGTTCCAGGAAAAAGGGAATTGGGTTACAAAGTTAGATTGGAGAAGCTGGAGTTCTTCTTGGAGTTACGGAGTAGAGGGGAGATTTGATAGAGGTGGACAAGGTTTTGATAGGTTTAGGTAAGGTGGATACAGAAAAAGTTGTTTCATTAGATGATGGTACAAGGATTAGGGGACACAGATTCATGATTATGGAAAATAGGTACAGGGTAAATGCAGGGAAAAGCTTTTAAGACAATGAGCGGTAATAACCCAGAACTCACTGTCTATGAGGGATGGAAGCTGACATGATCAAAGATTTAAAAAGGAAATTGGTTTGGCACTTGAGGGAAATAAAATTGCAGGGCTTTGGGATAGAGTAGGGGAATGTAACAGACAGGATTGCTCTAGAGAGCTGGCATGGACTCGATAGGCTGAATGCCCTCTTTCAGTGCTATAATTAGTGGGTCAGGTGCAGTCTAGCCAGGAGTTTGAATATCTCAGTGCTTTTCCAGTCACACTGATATTTAAAATCTTTTCTCATAAACAGAACAGGCAAAATCTTTTTCCTCCCACAGTCAAAGGCTGATGATATTCAGGTTCTGAAGAATCAATTGACTGCATCTGGTCTTGATGTGCTGTTTGGCTTGAGTTTCCCCATCTGCAAAGCCTTCCCATTGAATATGCTGTAAAAAGGAGATTATTAAAAAATCCATCACTGTTCGTCCAGGATAGAAACTGAGGAGAGACAAACATTTCTCTTGGTTTTAGTTTGCTGTGTGTAAATCCTCCCCTTCTAACCCCCTGGAAAAGGAGTTTCCAAACACTCAGTGTAAACTCAGCTCCGGGAGTTTTTAATCCACGTTTGGAGTCGTACACCGGGTGTTTGTGAACCCTCCCAATCCACCCTCCGACTCTATTCCTCTCCTGCACTCGGCTCTTTTTCTTCCTCTGGACTTTCTATCTGACTGCTTTCAGCCCCAGCCAGAACCCGCACTGCCCATCTCACTTCCAGTTGGCTCCCCTCCTCATTCACTCCGATTCGCTGGAGGAACAGCTCTTCATCTTCCGACTAGTCACTTTACAGCCTTCTGGACTGAATATTGAGTTCAACAATTTTAGATCATGAACTCTCTTCTCCATCCCCACCCCCTTTCTGACCCCTCTTTATTCCAGTAATTTATATATATTTTTCTTTTCCCACCTATTTTCTTTACTTTTAAATTATTTCCATCCATTGTTTTATCTCTCCGCCCCCAACACACACACCTTAAACCAGCTTATAATTCAACTCTTTCTTGGACTCGAACTCAAGTTCTGTCGAAGGGTCATAAGGACTCGAAACATCAACTCTTTTCTTCTCTGCTGATGCTGCCAGACCTGCTGAGTTTTTCCAGGTAATTCTGTTTTTGCTTTTGTTTTGGATTTCCAGCATCCGCAATTTTTTTGTTTTTATCTTAGTAAGGGGCACCGTCCAACAGGGCGCATGCGTGGGCGCCATGTTTACAGAGGCTGCAGACCCGGATGAATGACCCGCAGGAGGGACAATGAATCAGAGATGGAGATGGTGTGAAATCAATGGGTTGTTGTAAAACAGGAGATCAGGGTCACAGTCAGAAGCAACAACAACTTCTATTAACATCATAAATCATCCCAGTGAGCTTCACAGGGAAATTATAAAACAAAGTATGACATCCAGACAAAGAAGGAGATATGAGGACAGGTGACCAAAAGCTTGGGCAAAGAGTTTTAAGGAGAGTCTTAAACAGTCACTTGGATGGACAGAACTTGAGCATGACTGAAAAAGGAGACATGTTATCGAAGATTTTCATTCATCAGGACACAGACACAAATATCAAATTTCAAAGGGAACAGTAATTTCTACTGCTTGAGAAAAAGGTGCTGATTGGTTGGCTAGTCAGTTGCCATGGAGACGACAGCAGGGAGCTATTGTCCTCTATGCTTTTGTTTAATTCAATAACAGGCACCGAGCCTGGACATGTTCCTAATGCTTGCAGAGGACAAGGCCATGGAGGGATTTCAAAACAATGATGAGAATTATAAAATCCTTTCAAATGAAGCAGCATTTCACTTGCACTTCCCTCAATTTAATCTCCTGCATTTGTTGCTCTCCATGCGGTTTCCTCTACTTTGGAGAGACCAAACACAGACTGGGTGACCAATTTGCAGAACACCTTCGGTCTGTCTGCAAGCATGACCCAGACCTCCGTGTCACTTGCCATTTCAACACTCCACCCTGCTCTCATGCACACATGTCCGTCCTTGGCCTGCTGCAATGTTCCAGTGAAGTTCAGCGCAAACTGGAGGAACAGCACCTCATCATCCAACTAGGTACTTTACAGCCTACCGGACTGAATATTGAGTTCAACAGTTTTAGATCACGAACTCTCTCCTCCATCCCCACCCCTTTTTTTCCAATAATTTATATGGATTTTTCTTTTCCCACCTATTTCCATTATTTTTAAATGTATTTCTATCCATTGTTTTCTCTCAACCTTTTAGCCTATTTCGATTCCTTCATCCCACGCCCATTTGGGCTATCTGTACCTTGTTTGTCGTACTTTTTACCCTTAATTAGCACATTCCTTAGATAATATCACCACCTTCAACACCTCTTTGTCCTTTTGTCTGTGACATCTTTTGGTTATCTCCACCTATCACTGACCCTCTATCCAGCTCTACTTGTCCCACCCCCCCCTTAAACCAGCTTATCTTTCACCTCTCTTCTATTTTTACTTACTTCTGTTGAAGAGTCATACACACTCGAAACGTTAACTGTGTTGCTCTCCGCAAATTCTGCCAGATCTGCTGAGTTTTTCCAGGTATTTTTATTTTTATTTTTGTTTTGGATTTCCAGCATCCACAGTTTTTTGCTTTTATAAAATCTAATTGTTGCTTGACCAGAAGACAATGAAGGTCAGGAAGCAGACAGGTGTGAAGGGAATAATGGGCCTCGCTGTGAGTGAAGACACAGACAGCAGACAAGTTTACAGAGGGTAGAATGTGGAAGACCAGCCAGGAGTGTGTTGAAATAGTCGAGTGTGGAGGTAACAATGGCAGCGATGAGGGTTTCAGCAGCAGATGCACTGAGACAGGGTGAAGTCGGGTGATATTATGAAGGTGCAAACAGGCGATCTTATGATGGCACAGATATGAGGTCAGAAACTCATCTCGAGATCAAATGTAACACAAAGGTTGTGAACAGACTGGTTTAATCTCAGACTGTTCCCAGGGAGAGGGATGGAGTTGGTTAAAAAGGGAATGGAGATTGGAGCAGGGACGGAAAACAGTGTGTTCAGTCTTCTCAGTGTTTAACTGGGGTTAATTAATCATCAGGAACAGAAGCAGCAACCAGAATGGGCCATGAGAATGATCCTAGGTTTAACTTAGAGAGGGAGAGAAGGAAGGAAGGAAACCCTGGGAGGTTTGGAGAAACCACCTTCATGGTCGCTCATTAAACCACCACACAGTAAGTTTTGGACACAAGGTTAACGTCTGCTATTCAGTATGGTCGGTCGAGGGTTTCAGATTAATGTTTTGTCACGAGTAATGACTGAAATGAATGATCAAACATATTGTTATCTCCATTTGTTGAAATTTGTTAAAAAGATACAGAAATAATTGTCCAAAACTCTGTTTGGATTTCAACACAGGGAGGAGGGAGAGTGTGGGACAGGGATTTGCTGCTTTGGGGGAACAACAGAGGAAAACATGTTCCATGGCAGCTAGAATTGTCTGTTCTGAATTTCTATCCTGTGCTTACAGTGATGACTTGTAAACTCCTTTTACAGGGTTTAAGAAGGGGACACCTTGCAGATGGGAAGTTCAAACCAAACATCACATCAAGATCTGACAGAGTCACTCAGATCATCAGGACCTGAGTACAGTCGACCTTTGAATGTGGAAGGAGAAACGTTTGTCTGCTCTGTCTGTGGGAAAGTTTTCAAACATTAGTGTGACTCGAAAAGCACTGAGACAGAGACACACCTAAGTGAGAGTGTTCCAGTGGAAAGAGCTTTAAACAGTTACACAGCCTGAAAAAACAAATCAAACCATTCACAGCAGGGAGAAACTGGAAACGTGATCTCTGTGTGGACAAGGCTTTAACTGATCATCAAACCTGCAGAGATATAGGCACAACCATAGAGAAACCGTGGAAATGTAAGGACTGTGGGAAAGGATTTAATTACCCATCCTAGCTGGAAAATCACTGACACACCAGCGGGTTCACACGGGAGAGAGGCCTTTCACCTGCTCCGAGTGTGGGAAGGATTTCACCCAGTCATCCCACCTGCTGACTCATCAGCGGTTTCACGCTGGAGAGATACCATTTACCTGCTCTGAGTGTAGGAAGGGATTCCCACACTTATCAAACCTGCGAACACACTAGCGAGTTCACACTGGGGAAAGACCATTCACCTGCTCCGAGTGTGGGAAGGGATTCATTAGATTGTCTGACCTGCTGAAGCACCAGCGAATTCACACCGAGGAGAGGCCGTTCAGCTGTACTTTCTGTGGAAAGAGATTCAGGTCTTCAACCGACCACAAAGTGCACCAGCGAGTTCACACTGGGGCCAGGCCATTCACCTGCTCCGAGTGTGGGAAGGGATTCACTCAGTCATCCCACCTGCTGAAACACCAGCGAGTTCATAAGTGACTGTAGGGATTGGATTCTGCTGTCATTGCTTCTGTTAATCACATCCAGGACTGAACCATGTTCATTCTGACAGTTGGGGTTGTTTCTGATGTTAACAGTGCTTGTAACTGGCCTGGAGTTTAATATCTTGTATCTATAACTGATTGTGTTCTTGGGGTTGCAGTCTCTCTTTAAGAACCGTTGTCTCTGATCTTTCCCCATAATTCAGGAACTCTCGTCAGAAATTAGGTTACAACAAGATTCTGAACTTTTACTTCGATCCTAAATTGATCTTTGGTCTAAACTCTACAATTCAGCGTCTGAGACGTTCCACTGATTAACATCTCCAATTAGAAAGTGCTGATTAATCCTTGCTGACAATTCTTACTGACTTGCACATTACTCACAGTGACACCTCCATTATCCAGCAGAAAGAAGGGGAATGGGAATTAGTGGAGAATCGAGAGTTCCCAAATGTTATCCCGTTCGCACATGGTACAGAAATCCCCTCGGCATGGGAATGGAGACAAGTTCAGTCCAATAAGAAATCGCTGTCTAATAACCTTATAAAATTTTCAAAAGTGTTTAGAATATTACAGAAATAGCTCTCTCTCTCTTATGAAGAAAGTTTCCATAGCAGCTTGCTGGCTGACAAACACAGGACAGGCCTGTTATCTCTGCCAGGGATATTTTCTAGCACAGGCCCCGAAGCAAGATATTTCTAACACTGATACAATTGGAACTCATGACCCATCCGTAAAGCAACTGTCTGTGTAAAGGTTAAAACAGGCTTTCAAAAGCACAGAGATTTTGAAGTGATCCATACTGGCTTCAGCACAACACCCACACTCTGGCTCACACCAGTTAACCGTTCAGAGGAGACTGTCACCACCAGCTACAGAGACCAGCACTGGCTCTGTATCATCCATCCATTGTCCTCTGGGACCAGTAAACTGTTCTCACCCGTCACAGGTCATGTGTTTTTCCCACCTATTTAGTTTACGCATCATATTTAAACTGTTGCTTCTGAATAAACTACTTTCAAATCGCTTCTGAGCTCAGCCCCCTTTTTGGGTAATCTGTGACTCCTGAACCTAAATCTTACCAGCCTGAATAAAGAGGGCAATTCTCATCGCCAGATTATGGAAAAAGATTTACAGTCAGTGGATGGGGCCCAGAGTAGATTTAGTTTATGTTTAGTTAAAAAGAGCACAATGTGTGGGTGTATTCTTTTAATTTTTGGAAAGGACAGGGCCCTGTGTGGGCCTATATGTAGCTTCTAGCATGTGTAAGTGAGCCACAGTGGGAGCCCGATTGATAATCTTAAATTAGTTGTTCAAGTAATTCTTAGCACAATCAGGATTGTTTAGTGAGTGTTGTCCAATTGTGGAGTCACATCTAATATTATTTAAGGGGAACTTAGAGAAACACAAGAAGGAGAAGGGAATAGGTGGTTACAATAGTAAGTTTAGATGAGGAAAGATGAGAGCAGGCTCTAGTGGAGCATTAACACCAGAATGGACTGGTTGGGTTCAATGGCCTGTTTCTATGTTGTGTATTCTATGTAATTGCACTCCTGAAGGGTCTGGTTCTAACATTTAGACTACACCACCTATTCCTAGACTGCCTAGCCAGCGGAAATAATTTATATTTACCTCTGTTTCCCTTAACATGCACGTTTCTTCTATTAGTCACATGCAGAACTGATCCAGTTTTACTGATAATAATCCCTATAACTGGGCTGGAGGTTAATATCTTCATTCCTGTTATATAAATCAGCTTTGTTTCAAGCACACAGTATGCTGAGTCCTTGATTCCTCCAGGATAAAAGGAGATTAATTGATATCCTGTTACCGACTGCTCCATTTTGGGATCTTATATCCTTTCTAACTCTTGATTATTTCAGTTCTCAGACCTTTTGTTACTCTCATGGACAAGTCCCAGCTCCCCATGCCTCCCAGAGAACCTCTCTTCACCTTGGGATCCATGGATAATGTCGGCATTAAAAACATATGTTGGAAATGATAATCCATACTTTTCCAAGTATTGATTCAGCCCAGGATTATTGTCTCCAACCTTTCCCCACCACTGATGTGAAACTGATTGTCCTGGAATTGCTGTGTTTTTGAACAGGGGTGTAACATTTACAATCTGTCAGTGCTTTGACACCACTACGATATAAGGAAGATTGGAAGATTGTGACCAGAGCCTCCACAAGTTCCATCTGAAGGATGCTGTCTCTGACAGTGCAGCAGTCCCTCAGTGTCACCCTGGAGTGTCAGCCTAGATAATGTGCTCAGGTTTATTAATATTTCCTCTTGTTATTGATGTGGATCATGAAGAAACAATGGACTCTTATGTTGTCATCCAGTCCCAGTGTGATGATGTCTTGAAGACAATTAAATACCAGCGGAGCCTTAGTGGTGAAAACAGTTTTGTTCGAGATGGCAGCAAGTCCATTACTGATAGATCAGCAAATGGAATTAATGGGAAAGAAAGTGAGACAGCTCATCAACATCAGGAATAGTGTTGTGAATTATGAAGATGAGCAACATCTACAGTACTTGCTATACACCATGTAACATGTGTCCCTGGACATTGGGGCAGCAATGAACAATCTCAGGGGAATATTGGATACTGAGTCAAAACAACATGATATTCTTTCTTCATGTGGCCTGTTTTAGAATTCTCTTCACCAACCAGACCATCCACCCAGAGGGGAATTAGCATCCTCCGGAATTCCATGTGGAATTTATAGGCTGTAATTATCCCAGGATGTTCTTCTGAAATTTACACGACATCTCACTGGGGCTGATTACCCAGGATGGCAATGGACTGCTCAATCTTAATATTTTGTTATTTCCTCTGTCCGAAATGTTGTTCAATATTGATTTAACTTTCAGAGAAAGGGGTGGAATTGGATGGTCAGAACTGTCTGCAGTCCCCGGAGAGTAATGCTTACCTGAATTTCTCGACCATTGCAGTTCTTATAGGCGCCAAGACTTTATCCCCAGTGTTAATCAGGTTGGTTGGCGTTGTCCACAGGATAAGATAGGACGTGTTCCCATGTGTGTCTGTTTGTGTTTAGGTAAGTTTGTCTGTGTGTATGAGGCTGTGTATGTGTGCCTTTGGGGGATGTCTGTGTACGTGTGTCTTTTAGTGTGTACGTGTACAGGTGCATGTTTGGAGTGGACGTCCATATGTACGTGTCAGTGTGTGTGGATGTTTGTATGTGTGTGTGAATGTGTGTGGGAGAGAGAGAGTTAGTATGTGAGCCTCTGTGCTGCTTCTCGTTCGCTGTAACACAACCATTTCTCTCCCAGCAAGACAATGTGGCTGTTGTGAATCCCATCGAGTGATGTGAATGGTACCATTCAGAGATTCTTCATCCAGGGTAAAACCACAGGCTGACTGTGTGCTGTGTAAAACCTGAAACCCACACAACCAGGCCCCACTTCTCTTGCCACAACATGAAGTGTCTGCTGCTTTCCAGATCCATTCCTTTTCCTTCATTTTACCCTTGCATAGTTCACAAATTCCATTGTAAATCATCTTCAAACACATCTGTGGCCTCCAGTAAAAACACTTCCATCGGTTTCACACCAAGAGATAACAAGCCCCCCAGGATTTCCTCCTTGTTTCTCTTGATTTCTAATAAGTTAAGCCGAATATCAGTCTGAAGGCGCATCTTGGTTTCTGGTTCACCTCTTGCTGATTAAAGGGGCTATTAAAGGACAAGCTGTCTTTGATATGGAGTATGAATAGATATTTGTTTGTTTTTATGAGTTTAACCAATTGAGATTCAATGGCCAATTGATCGACGGCAGATGTGGCTTGGCTGGAGGACTGAGTGGGAATAGCTGGTCCTCCAACCAATCAGAGTGAACGAGGGGCGGGGCTGAGCCCAGATCTCCCTCATTGGCTTAAGCTCTGCATCAGTCTGAAAGCTGATTTCTCTCAAACTCCAGGAGAAAACTGGACCTTTCTGTTTGTGACTTTAAACAGATGAAACCCTGTGGGTGTGGAGCAGATATTTCAGCATCGATTACTGAAATGAGTTCATTAGAGCAGAGAGCGGAATTATTTAAGGATTTAACACAGTGTAGTGAGAAAGGAAATAGAGTGGATGTTGTGTGGGTGGATTGTGAAAGGCGTTTGATAAGGTGCTGGACAGGAGGTTTATCGATAAAATTAAAGCTCACGGTATTAAAGGGAGTGGGGCAGTGTGGAGAGGAAAATGGGAAAAGGGTAGGAAAAGAGGAATGGTGGTTAATGGATGTTCTTCAGACTGAAGGGATGTAAACAGTAGCTGAAGAAAGAAAACCATTAACAATATCAGCAAATATAGGGAAGTTTGGTGATCAGTGCCCCCAGCGACAGTGTTGGGACCATTGCTTCTCACAATAAAGTGAGTGTCTGAATGAATAAAGACAGGTGAGAAAAATCTTTTACAGCACCAATAAAACATTGGGGGGTGGTGGTGGAGGCAATAATATAATTGACAGTGAGGGACTGGGGAAGGGGTCTCAGAGTGTGAATACGTTAAACACTAGAAGTTACTTCACAGGTTGGCAAGGGCAGAATAAAACACTAACCCAGAACAGAGTGAAATTTCTTGTAAGATAGAATTGAAAAGTAGGGAGGTTTTGTTAAACCTCAGTTGGACCCACACTGAGAGCACTGTGTGCAGTTCTGGTCACCATATTATAAATAGAAATGTGTGTACACATATCAGGAAAGGATTGACAGGCTGGCTCTCTATTCTCTCAATAAAAGAAGTCTGAGGGATGACTGAATAGAGCTCTTTAAAATGATGAATGGTTTTGATTGAGTGGATGCAGAGAGAATGTTTCCTCTTGTGGGGAAGAACACAACTTGTGGCCATCAATATCAGAGAGTCACCAAGAAAATCAATCGGGAATTCAGGAGAAATGCAGAAGACTTCTGTTAAACTTCCATTGAATCACGCGTGGGTGGGTCTATCTATAAATTCGACAGTGACCCTTGCATTAATCCAACACCCACAACAGTCTCCTTAGGACCCTGCAGCTCCCTGTCACAGTGAAATCCCTCCCACTTCACGACATGGCTTTATGAAGTCACGACGGAACCTCTGTGTTGCCAAGGTTTCCACAAATATTTCGACTTTGGAGGGTTCTCTCAGATGATCAGATATTCTCTGATGTGAAGATGCATCAGACTCCAGCTACTAACAAGATGGATCAGACTCTGCTCTTCAAAGAGACTCCAACTACTAACAAGATGTGTCAGACTCGGCTCTTCAAACAGACTACAACTACTAGCAAGATGGATCAGACTCTGCTCTTCAACCAGAATCGGCTCTTCAACCAGACTCCAGCTACAAGCGGTGAGGTGGTCTGCTTTGGGAATCTCTTTCCCTCTCACTTACCCCGCTATCGTCCCACAGTTTTATCTCTCTCATCTCCTCCGTTCATCCTCGAACACCCACCAGCCAGAACCCAAACCCCTTCACTGTCTGTCACCTTGACACCCATCCCACCATCCTCAAAACCAGAGTATCCATCCCTTTGAAATTCACGCAAACAGTGGGAGTCCTCAACGCCCCTAAATCTAGGACTCCACACACATCCCAACAAACTGTGAGACTCCTCGTCACCCTCAAATGGTGGGACTCCTCAGCCCCATCACCAAATTGCAAGACCCCTCACTCCCCCCATCCAATAGGTCTCGTCAATGCCACAATATCCCGCAGTAAAGACATTCTAAAAAATGCACATTCCCTCAGTGTTGACCCTCTGACAGTGCGGTGCTCCCTCCGTACTGGCCCTCTGACAGTGCAGTGCTCCCTCAGGACTGACCCTCTGACAGTGCAGTGCTCCTTCAGTACTGACCCTCCAACAGTGCAATGCTCCCTCAGTACTGACCATCCAACAGTGCAATGTTCCCTCAGTACTGACCCTCCGACAGTGCAATGCTCCCTCAGTACTGACCCTCTGACAGTGCAGTGCTCCTTCAGTACTGACTCTGCAGCGGTGCAGCGCTCCCTCAGTACTGACCCTCCAACAATACAGTGTTCCCTCAGTAGTGACCCTCCAACAATACAGTGTTCCCTCAGTACTGCCATCTGACAATGCGGCGCTTCCTCAGTCATGAACCTCCAACAATGTGTTGCTCCCTCAGTTCTGACACTCCCAACAGTGCATGTTCCCTCAGTACTGACCCTCTGACAGTGCAGCACTCCTTCAGTACTGACCCTTTGACAGTGCAGCCCTCCCCCCTCAATACTGATTCTCTGACAGTGCAGCACTCCCACAATTTTCAAGTGTGCTTATGTGTCTAATTCTCTTTTTCTCAGATCCTATCTGCACCAGGCGATTAGTGAAAATCAGAGGCCCTAAGACCCTCAGCTCTACCAGAGGCTCTGAGACCCTCAGCTCTACCAGAGGCTCTGAGACCCTCAGCTCTACCAGAGGCTCTGAGACCCTCAGCTCTACCAGAGGCTCTGCGACCCTCAGCTCTACCAGAGGCTCTGCGACCCTCAGCTCTACCAGAGGCTCTGAGACCCTCAGCTCTACCAGAGGCTCTGAGACCCTCAGCTCTACCAGAGGCTCTGCGACCCTCAGCTCTGCGGCCAATACCCAAACCTGCCACTCAGAAACGATGCGCGTTGCCGGTCTGAATATGTGCAGCAGCGGGAGACAGCGGCCATACCCATGCATTGGGGCCACCCCGGTGCCCAGTGCCCATGGCCAATCCTCCTTATTCACCTCTGTATGCCAACCTGGGACCCAACTGTAGAGCCAGACAATGGTGGCACCATCTAGACGGGCAGGATGGGGGAAGGACAGTGCTCAATCTGAGGGTGACAGAGGGGACGAAGGGGGCAACACAATAGAATGAGGCAGAGGGAGGAGAAGGGGACGCCTGTCAGAAAATGGCCAACCCCAGAAGGCGAAGGGAGGTGCGGCCAACTGCGACCCGAGGGTGACCCATCGCCAAGTGACCACTGTAAAGATCAGTGGAATCTCGGCCAGGACTGGCAGCTCAGAGGTGGCGCCAAAGGAGTCTCGGAGCAAGAGGGCCAGAGAAGGCCAGTGGAAGTCCAACGCAGCCAGGGGTCTCGAGGGAACCCTTACCCCTGAACCAACCAAGAAGCGCAAGGTGGAGGGTAAGGTGGGCACCAAGGAGGCTGGAGGGTGCAGGGGGAAGAGGAAGATACCCGAGGATTGTGAGTGGCCATCGGAGGAAAGCCTGATGAAGAGGCCCCAATCCCAGCTGAGCCGACAGATCCTGGAGTCACTGCAGGTCCTTCACAGGCTGGGCAAGAAAAAGGAGCAGTCATGTCCACCAGTCAGGGCACAGGGCAATTCCAAGGGCAGGCCCCCTGCTGGAGATAGAACTCTACACCCAGAGAGATCTCACAATCCCGAGCAACCATCATGTTCAGGAGTCAGAACCCAGGACAATTCCCACAGCCGCCTCCAAGCTGGAGTCCAGAGTGCATCCATGGAAAAATCCCATGGTGCCACAGCACAGGGTGATCCCAGGACACGCCCCCCAAATAGAGCCTGGGGTGTAATCCCGGAGACATTGCGCAACGTCGGGATCCTCGCCCACCCCACTTCTGACAAGTTCCAGTCCCCTGTCAAGAAGCTTCCAGAAGTCCGATCATGGCAAGCGGAAGTAAAGAAGATGCCGACCGTCAGTCCAGCCCAGTGGAGCCAGACCATCCCGGCAGTGAAGCCTGAGGCATATTATCTTGGGGATGTTAGTAAACTGGAAGTGTCCATCCCCATACCAGCCTGGCTTTGCAGCCGGAAGGAGCAGGAGAAAAGAAAGGCCAGTGAACAGAGAAAACTCGCTGCACGGATCATCGGGCTGGAGAGAAATCTGCTGGCTGAGAGGGAAGAGACGAGGAGCATCCACGGGATACAGGATCACATCTGGTGGAATGCCGACGAGCAGTAGGAAGGGTGCTACATACGAGAGGATCAGGATATAAGATATCCCACTGGAGCGACAGCCAGTAGGCAACACATAATTCTGGACAGAGACAGTCAGTATATAACACACCACACTGGATAGAAACAGTATATAACACACCACACTAGATAGAGACAGTCAGTATATAACACACCACACTGGATAGAGACCGTCAGTATATAACACACCACACTGGATAGAGACAGTCAGTACATAACACACCACACTGGATAGAGACGGTCAGTACATAACACACCACACTGGATAGAGACAGTCAGTACATAACACACCACACTGGATAGAGAGAGTCAGTAAATAACACACCACACTGGATAGAGACAGTATATAGTACACCACACTGGATAGAAACAGTCAGTATATAACGCACCACACTGGATAGAGACAGTCAGTACACAACACACCACACTGGATAGAGACATTCAGTATATAGCACACCATTCTGGACAGAGACAAGCAGTATATAACACACCAAACTGAGTATGGACAGTCAGTATATAATACACCACACTGGACAGAGATAAGCAGTATATAACACACCACACTGGATAGAGACAGCCAGTATATAACACACCGCACTGAGTACAGACCGTCAGTATAAAACACACCAAACTGGACAGAGACAGTCAATATATAATACACCACACTGGATAGACACAGTCAGTATCAAATACACCACAATGGATAGAGGCAGTCAGTATATAATGCACCACACTAGAAAGAGTGAGTCAATATATAACACAACACACTGGTAGAGACAGTCAATATATAACACACCTCACTAGATAGTGAAAGGGAGTACATAACACACTTCACTGGATAGAGACAGTCAGTACATAACACACCACACTGGATCGAGAACAGTCAGTAGACTGTCAGTAAATGGAGCAGTCAGAAGGGTGCCACACACAGCAACACTGGGAGAGGATCAGGAGACAAGATACCCCACTGGAGAGATAGTATATAACACACCACACTGGATAGATACAGTCAGTATACAGCATACCACACTGGATAGGGAGAGTCACAGTATAACACAACACACTGGATAGTCACAGTCAGTATATAACACACCAACCTGGATAGACACAGTCAGTATCTATCACACCAGACTGGAGAGAGACAAGCAACATATAACACACCAAACTGGGTAGTGGCAGTCAGCATATAACACACCAAACTGCATACAGACAGTCAGTATATAACACACCCAACACTGGACAGTGGCAGTCAGTATACAACACACCACACTGGATAGGGACAGTCAGGGGATAACGCACCACACTGGATAGAGACAGTTAGTATATAACACACCACAATGGATAGAGACAGTCAGTATATAACACACCACACTGGATAGAGACAGTCAGGAAATAACACACAACACTGGATAGAGACAGTCAGTATAAAACACATCACACTGGATAGTATACAATACACTGCACTGGATAGAGACAATCAGTAAATGAGACACCACACAGGATAGAGACAGGGAGTACATAACACAACATACTGGATAGAGAACATGAAATATATGCCGCACAACAACAGATAGACCATCTCAAATACATCACACTGGATAGAGGCAGTCGGTACATAACACACTACACTGGATAGGTTGAGCCAGTTTATAACACACCACACTGGGTAGAGACAGTCAGTATATAATGCACCGAACTGGATAGAGACAGTAAGTATATAACTCACTGCCTTGGATAGAGACAGTCAGTATATAACACACCACAATGGATAGAGACAGTCAGTATATAACACACCACAATGGATAGAGACAGTCAGTATATAACACACCACAATGGATAGAGACAGTCAGTATATAACACACCACAATGGATAGAGACAGTCAGTATATAACACACCACAATGGATAGAAAAAGTCAGTATATAACACACCACAATGGATAGAGACAGTTAGTATATAACAGCCCTCACCAGATAGAGAAAGGGAGTACATAGCACACTGCACTGGATCGAGAACAGTCAGTAGACTGTCAGTAAAGAGAGGAGCAGTAGGAAGTTACTACACACAGCAACACTGTGAAAGGATTAGGAGACAAGATAGCCCACTGGAGATACAGTTTATAACATAGTGCACTGGATTGATACAGTCAGTATATTACACACCACACTGGATAATGAGAGTCAGTATACAGCATACAACACTGGATAGGGAGAGTCACGGTATAACACACCACATTGGATAGAGACAGTCAGTATATATCACACCAGACTGGAGAGAGACAAAAAGCATATAACACACCACTCTCGGTACAGACAGTCAGTATATATCACGCCAGACTGGAGAGAAACAAAAAGCATATAACACACCACACTGAGTAGAGACAGTCAGTATATAACACACAACACTGGACAGAGGCAGTCAGTATATAACACACCACACTGGACAGAGACAGTTAGTATATAATGCACCACACTGGATAGAGACAGTCAGGAAATAACACACCACACTGGATAGGAACAGTCAGTATATAACACACCACACTGGATAGAGACAGTCAGTATATAACATATCGCACTGGATAGAGACAGACAGTATATAACACACCACAATGGATAGAGACAGTCATTATATAATGCACCACACTGGATAGAGACAGTCAGTATATAACATATCGCACTGGATAGAGACAGACAGTATATAACACACCACAATGGATAGAGACAGTCATTATATAATGCACCACACTGGATAGAGACAATCAGTATTTAACTCACTGCCTTGGATAGAGAAATTCAGTATACAACACACCACAATGGATAGGGACAGTCAGTATATAACACACCACAATGGATAGAGACAGTCAGTATATAACACACCACAATTGATAGAGACAGTTAGTAAATAACACACCTCACCAGATAGAGAAAGGGAGTACATAACACACTGCACTGGATCGAGATCAATCAGTAGACTATCTTTGGACAGAGGAGCAGTAGGAAGGGTGCTACACACGGCAATACTGGGAAAGGATCAGAAGACAAGATAGCCCACTGGAGATACAGTTTATAACATACTGCACTGGATTGATACAGTCAGTATATAACACACCACACTGGATAGTGAGAGTCAGTATACAGCATACCACACTGGATAGGGAGAGTCACGGTATAACGCAACACACTGGAGAGAGACAGTCAGTATCTATCACACCAGACTGGAGAGAGACAAGCAGCATATAACACACCACACTGGGTAGAGAGAGTCAGTATATAACATACCACAATGGATAGAGAACAGTCAGTACAAAACACACTGCACTGGATACAGACAGTCAGTATATAACACCTCACACTGGATATATACAGTCAGTATAGAACACACCACATTGGAAAGATGTAGTTAGTATAGAAGACACCACACTGCATAGACACAGTTAGTATGGAACACACCACACTGGATAGACACAGTTAGTATCGAGCTCATCGCACTGGATAGTCACTGTCAATATGGAGCTTAACAAACTATATAGACACTGTCAGTTTGGAGCAGACTGCACTGGCTCGACACTGTCAGCATGGAGCACACCACACTGGATAGAACTGTCAGTATGAAACACACCACACTGGATAGAACTGTCAGTATGAAACACACCACACTGGATAGAACTGTCAGTATGAAACACACCACACTGGATTGACACAGTCAATATGGAATACAGACAATGGGCAAAGAAAATGTATAAAACACATTTAAAGTCATTAATATAAGGGGGGGGGGTCTAAACATTTTGGGTTAAGAGTTTTTGGGTGTGTACAATTACGATATGGTGGGGTGGTTATCTATAGTGAGGATATGGAGGGTATTTACAATTAGGATATGAGGGGGGTATATACAGTTGGGATAGGGAAGGTGTGTACAATTAGGATATGTGGGAATACTTACAATTAAGATATGGGGTATTCACAATTTGGTGGGAGTTGCTATTTTTGTTTCGATTTGTGCCAGAGCCAACATAATCCATGTGATCTGATCAGTGTCATTTTGAGGCAGCCTCTCCCAGTCACCCACCCTCCAGTTCCCCAACACTGTCACAGTGTTCAACCCTCCTGCTCCTCGATCCTCCCACTCACCAACTCTGCCGCTCACCGACCCTCCTGCTCCTCGATCCTACCGCTCGCTGACCCTCCTGCTCCTCGATCCTACCGCTCGCTGACCCTCCTGCTCCTTGATCCTCCTGCTCACTGACTCTGCTGCTCACCGACACCCCTGCTCTTTGAGACCCCCACTCGCCAACTCTCCTGCTCCTCGACCCCCACTGCTCTTTGACCCTCCCACTCACCGACTCTCCCGCTCGCCGACTCTCCCGCTCGCCGACTCTCCCGCTCGCTGACTCTCCCGCTCGCCGACTCTCCCGCTCGCCGACCCTCCCGCTCGCCGACCCTCCCGCTCGCTGACCCTCCCGCTCGCTGACCCTCCCACTTCTCGACCCTTCCACTCACCGACTCTCTCTCTTGCCCACCCTCCTGCCCACCGACTCTCTCTCTCACCCACCCTTCTGCTCACCGACCCTCCCGCTCGCCGACCCTCTCGCTCGCCCACCCTCCTGCTCACCTGGAATGGAGGTGAGCCGCAGGGAGGTGAGTGGGAGGGAGGCGAGTGGGAGGGAGGCAAGTGGGAGGGAGGCAAGTGGGAGGAAGGCAAGTGGGAGGGAGGCAAGTGGGAGGGAGGCAAGTGGGAGGGAGGCAAGTGGGAGGGAGTTGTGGGAGGGAGTTGTGGGAGGGAGTTGTGGGAGGGAGTTGTGGGAGGGAGGCGAGCAGCAGAGAGGCGAGTGGGAGGTTGGCGAGTGGGAGGGAGATGAGCAGGAGGGAGGTGAGTTTGATGGGAGGGGAGTGGGATGTGAGGGGAATAGGAGAGAGGCAAGTGAGAGGGAGGCAAGTGGGAAGGGAGGTGAGTGTGAGGGTAGGTGAATGGGATGGAGGCGAGTGGGAGGGAGACGAGTGGGAGGGAGGTGAGTTTGGTGTGAGGGGAGTGGGAGAGAGGCAAGTGAGAGGGAGACAAGTGGGAGGGGATGTGAGTGTGAGTCTAGGTGAATGGGAGGGAGGTGAGTGGGAGGGGAGGGGAGTGGGATGTGAGGAGAATGGGTGAGAGGGAGGGGAGTGAGAGGAGAGGTGAATATGAGGGTAGGCGAGTGGGAGGGAGGTGATTGGCAGAGAGGCGTGTGGGAGGGAAGATGAGTGTGAGGGGAGGGGAGTGGGGGGTGGTGAAGTGGAGTGGATTGGGAGGAGAGGGAGAGGAGAAGGGAAGGGGACAGTATGTGGAGGGGATTGGGAAGGAGAGATTTGGGAGTGGGAATATGAGTTGAAAGGGAGGGGAGTGGGAGTTGGAGGTGGGGTGGTGGAGGGCATAGGGAGGGGAGGATACTGGGTAGGGAGGGGTTTGGGAGGCAGAGACAGAGGGGGTGTGGGAGGATAGAAGAGGGGAGTCTAGATGGAAATGGAGGCAAGTGGAAGGGAGTTGAAGAGGCTAGAAATGGTGGTGAGGGAGGGGAATGGGAGGGGAGGGGCTGTGAAGGGGAAGGGGACAGTCGGTGTGAAGTATTGCTGGTGAGAGGAAGTGTCTGTGCGTGGGAGCTTCGGTGTGAGGGAGCGTTGGTGTGAGGGAGCTTTGGTGTGAGGGAGTGTCGGAGTTAGAGAGCGACAGTGTGAGGGTGCGTCAGAGTGCGGGAGCATCGGTGTGTGGGAGTGTCGTTGTGAGGGAGCTTCAGTGTGAGGGAGTGTCAATAGCTGGGGTGGTAGAGAAGGCAGTGACTGTCAGTATTTAACAGACAGTGAATGGAGGCTGTCAGTATGGAGCATCCTGCAGAGCAGAGACAAGGTCTAGAACACATCACTGGATTGGCAGTATTGAGCATAACTCAATGGGTAGAGACACTTAGTATATAGGGGACATTAGCACAGAATAAGACACACTGGATAGAGGTTGTCAGTATGTAGCATAACGGACTAGTTAGGAAAGACTATATAACACAACACACTGATAGAGACAGGCAGTATCAAAAGCACTGGCTAAAGAGACAACCAGTACAGGCACAAGAGAGAGGATAATGACAGACGGTGTATGATACAGTGCACTGGTTGGACTGTCAGTATATAATAAAAAGCTCAGGGTAGTGACACTGGATAGAGACAGTCAGTATCTACCACACAGCACTAGGCTGAGACAGTCAATATATAACACACTACTAGATAGAGAAGGCCATATATAACACACAACACTGGACTGAGGCAGTCAGTATATAACGCACTGCACTGGATAGAGAAGATAATATATAACAAACAGCAATGGATTGAGGAGACAGTATATAACACAGTGTACTGGATAGAGAAGACAGTATATAACACACAGCACTGGACTGAGACAGTCAGTACATAATGCACTGCGCTGGATAGAGAAGACAGCATATAACACACAGCACTGGATAGTGACATCTATCAAGCACAACACAGTGCTGCCAACAGAATGTCTAAAACAAACAACCCTGGATAGGAACAGTCAATACAAAACACATCACACTGAATAGAGACAATCAGTATGGAATGCACTGCACTGGATAAAGACAGTCAGTATATAACACAACACACTGGATTGACTTGGTCAGTATATAACACACATCAGTGGATAGAGATGATCAATATCTTACACACTGCACTGGAAAGAGTGAGTGTAAAGCACACTGAACTGGATAGAGAAAGTTGCATATTGCACAATCCACTGGATAGAGACAGTCCATATATTACACACTGCATTGAAGAGAGACGTGAAGTGGATAGAGACAGTGAGATATTACATAAACCACTGGATAGAGACATTCAATATATGACATTCTATACAACATGCTACTCTGGATGGAG
Organism: Carcharodon carcharias; assembly: GCF_017639515.1. Classification (NCBI taxonomy): domain Eukaryota; kingdom Metazoa; phylum Chordata; class Chondrichthyes; order Lamniformes; family Lamnidae; genus Carcharodon; species Carcharodon carcharias. Next base: position 502,452 of record NW_024470646.1, on the reverse strand, counting down.
ACAGTTTTTAGTCATGACGTATGAACTCTCATTGTGTAATCATGAATCAATCTATTATTTTTCTTACACAGAAAAATGGCTTCTAATAATATGTTTTAAGATATTCACTGAAATGTATATATATATATATATATTTGACTACAAATAAACGATAACAGTTTTTAAATAGCTTACAACTGACTTTTCAAACTCCACATGGGGAGAGTTCCCAGTGAATGGGCAGTAGACTTGGGGAGAGTTCCCAGTGACTGGGGAGTGGACATGGGGAGAGTTCCCAGTGAATGGGGAGTGGATATGGAGAGTTTTTCCATTGACTGGGGAGAGGACATGGGGAGAGTTCCCAGAGAATGAGGAGAAAACATGGAGTTCCCAGTGACTGTGGAGTAGACATGGGGAGTGTTCCCAGTAACTGGGAAGTGGACATGGGAAGAGCTCCCAGTGAATGAGGGGTGAACATGGAGACAGTTCCCAGTGAATGGGGAGAGAACATGGGGAGAGTTGCCAGTGAATGGGGAGTGGACATGGGGAGAGTTCCCAGTGAATGGGGAGTGGATATGGAGAGATTTCCCATTGACTGGGGAGAGGACATGGGGGGAGTTCCCAGAGAATGAGGAGAGAATATGGAGAGAGTTCAAGTGACTGTGGAGTAGACATGGGGAGTGTTCCCAGTAACTGGGAAGTGGACATGGGGAGAATTCCCAGTGAATGACGGGAGAACATGGAGAGAGTTCCCAGTGAATGAGTAGAGAACATGGGGAGAGTTCCCAGTGGATGGGGAGAGAACATGGGGAGAGTTCCCAGTGAATGGGGAGTGGATATGGAGAGATTTCCCATTGACTGGGGAGAGGACATGGGGGGAGTTCCCAGAGAATGAGGAGAGAACATGGAGGGAGTTCAAGTGACTGTGGAGTAGACATGGGGAGTGTTCCCAGTAACTGGGAAGTGGACATGGGGAGAGTTCCCAGTGAATGAGGGGAGAACATGGAGAGAGTTCCCAGTGAATGAGTAGAGAACATGGGGAGAGTTCCCAGTGAATGGGGAGAGAACATGGGGACAGTTCCCAGTGAATGGGGAGTGGACATGGGGAGAGTTCCCAGTGAATAGGCAGTAGACATGGAGAGATTTCCCATTCACTGGGGAGAGGACATGGGGAGAGTTCCCAGAGAATGAGGAGAGAACATGGAGAGAGTTCCTAGTGACTGTGGAGTAGACATGGGGAGTGTTCCCAGTAACTGGGAAGTGGACATCGGGAGAGTTCCCAGTGAATGAGGGGAGAACATGGAGAGAGTTCCCAGTGATTGAGGGGAGAACATTGGGAGAGTTCCCAGTGACTGGAGAGTGCACTTGGGGAGAGTTCCCAATGAATTATAGAAAATGTACAGCACAGAAAGAGGCCACTTGGCCCATTGTATCTGCACCAACTGAAAAACAAGCCACCCAACTGAATTCCACTTTCCAGCATTTGATCCGTAGCCCTGCAGGTGACAGGACTTCAGGTGCACATCCAGACACCTTTTAAACGAGTAGAGGGTTTGTGTCTCTACGACTCTTTCAGGCAGTGAGTTCCAGAAGCCTACAACCCTCTGGGTGAAAGATTTTTAATCATCTCCACTGTACTTTTTCTACCAATCACTTTAAGTCTATGTCCACTGGTCTCTGCCCTCTCTGCAAAGGCAAATAGGCCTTTCCAATCCACTCTATCCAGGCCCCTCACAATTTTCTATACATCAATCAAATCTCCCCTCAGCCTCCTCTGTGCCAAAGAGAACAACCCCAGCCTATCCAATCTTTCCTCATAGCTACAACCTTCCAGTCTTTATCCTCATAAACCTCCTCTCTACTCTCTCTTGGAATGATGCAATTGCATTAATGAAGTGACCAGAATTGCAAGCAATTTTCAAATTGTGGCCTAACTAATATTTTATAAAGTTCCAACATAACCTTCCTGCTCTCATATTCTATGCCTCAGCTATTAAATTAAAGGATTCCATGTGCCTTCTTAACCACCTTATTGACCTCTCCTGCTACCCTAGGAATCTGTGGACATTCACTCCAAGGTCTCTAACCTTCTCCACAGATCTCTGTATCCTCCCACTTATTGGGTCATCCTTTGCCTTGTTTGGCCTCCTCAAAAGTACCATCTCACAATTCTTTGAGTTGCATTCCATTTGTGGCTTTTCTGCCCACCTGACTAAACTATTGATATGTTCCTGCAGTCTGGAGCTATCCTCCTTGTGAACGACCGCATGGCTAATTTTTGTGTCACCTGCAAACATCTTGATCATTCCCCTTCCTTTCGGACCAATCATTATTTTTTTCCCCACAGAAAGGAGGGGACCTAATACTGAGCCCTGAGTTGAGGATAGAAATCACGAAGAGAGAAACATTTCTCTTGGTTTGAGTTGGCTGTATGTAAATCCTCCCCTTCAATCCCTGTAAAAGGAGTTTCCCAAATCCATCCCTGTCAGTCCTGGATAGAAATTCACAACATTTCTCCTCCTGCTACCTGGACCAGGATGAGCACACATGTGCCTTGCTGCACGATGCCCCTATAGAGATAAAAGCAAAATACTGTGGATGCTGGAAATCTGAAACAAAAACAAAAATACCTGGAAAAACTCAGCAGATCTGACAGTATCTGTGGAGAGGAATACAGTTGACGTTTTGAGTCCATATGACTCTTCATCAGACTAAGGAAATAGAGAAATGAGGTGAAATATAAGCTGGCAGAGGGGGTGGGATAGGCTTAACTGGATAGAGGGCCAGTGTTAGGAGGAGGCAAAGAAGAGATTGCCAAAAATGTCATAGACAAAAGGACAAAGGGGTGTTGACGGTGGACGTATTATCTAAGGAATGTGTGAATGGGGACATTAAGGGTAGCAAGCAGGAGAAGCTAGTGGCAGAAGGCCCTAGTGGGGGTGGGGGGGAAGGGATCGAAATGGGCTATAAGGTGGAGATAAATCAATAGATCGAAATAAATTTACCAGTTGAATGTGGAAATTGATTCTCAGAGGGGGACCATTCAAATACTTCACGTGTGCAAACGAGTTCACTCAGTTTTCCCCACTCCAATTTTAAAAGCTCAAAACATTTGATCCACTATCAGCACATCCTTATTAACAAGGAGCAGTTTAATTGTTCTGCCGACGGGGGAAAAATGGAATTCACTTATTCACTCCACCTGCTCATACTCTAGTGAGTTCACATCTAAGTGTAAGTGTTTCTACTGTTGTTAAATTCACCCAGGACAGAATTACGGTGATAGGCCCGTGCCCTTCAGTTGCTGTATCAGTTGATTTAATAATTTTGTACTTTGGCCAATGGCTCGAATTGCAACTGAATCACCAATCGTAATTTCCTGTTCAAAACATTAGTTTCAATGGCGGATGGATTACCTATGGTTCACTTACGGTCAGAATGTGCTCTATCCTCACCACAGGAGCTTCTCGCGCAGCCGCAGTATCCGGCTGTGTGTGGAACATGCGCAGTGCGGGCTCTCCCTGGAGCTGTTCAGGAGAAATTGAGAGCCGCTGAGTTATGGAGCCAGTGGATGGACGGAGAGGAATAGAGTCCGTGGAATGGGCGGGAAGGCTTCATAAACACCCCGTGGCGTCTCCTAACCTCAAATAAAAAGTTACCGGTCATGCTTTGGCAGCAAACGGGGAGTAAACTGCGAGGCTGCGTCTAGGTGAGCATGGAGACAGGGCCCAGTTAAAGGCTGTGTAAGGGGCAACGTGCTGCAGGACGCATGTGCGGTCGCCATCTTTATTCGTGTCAATGTGCTGCAGGACGCATGAGCGGTCGCCATGTTTATTCGGGTCAATGCACCGCAGGGCGCATGCGTGTCCACCATTGTCCCTGCCAGTCAGAAGAATGTTGTCATTTCTATCCTGGACTGACAGTGATTGATTTGTAAATTTCTTTTGCAGGATATTAGAAGCGTAGGATTGACAGACGGGAAACTCAAACCGAGCATCACATCAAGATCTGACAGTCACTCGATTCAGCTTCTGAATCTGGAAGGAGAAAGGTTTGTCTGTTCTGATTGTGGGAGAAGATTTCAGGTATCAGTGTGACTGGAAAAACACTGAGATTCACAAGCCCTGGTTCGGCTGCACTGGGAGAACTGTGTTCGGTTCTAGGCAACAAACCTTAGGAAGGATAGAATGGGCTTGGAGGGAGCGTAGCACAGATTTAGCTGAGTAATATCTGAACTCCAAGGGTTGGATTACTGGACAAGTTACACAAAAGAATCACAGAGAGGAGGCCATTCAGCCCATTGAGTCCATGCCAGCTCTCTGCAGCAACCAATCATTACCATTCCCCTGCTCTATCCATGTATATTTCCCTCAAGTGCCTATCCAAATTCCTTTTGAAATCATTAACCGTATCCATTTCCACCACCTTCCCCCCATACCCCAAAACTCCCATATGCAACAAATTCCAGGTCATTACCACTCACGGTAGAAAAATGTTCTCCCTCTCATCCCTCTCTATCTCTTACCCAAAAACTTAAATCTATGTTCTTGGTCCTTGTATGATCAGCATTAGGGAACAGATTTTCTTTGTCTACCTTATTTAAACCTGTCTTAATCTTGTACAGCTGAATGAAATCTCCCCTCAGCCTCCTTTGCTGGAACCTTTCTGTAAATCTCTGCACCCTTTTCACATCCTTCCTAAAGTTTGGAGACCATAAGTGAACACATGACTCAACTTGTGGCCTAACCAGAGATTTATGAAGATTTAGCACATCTTCCCTACTTTTGTACTCAATACCTCAGTTTATGAAACCCAACATCCCATTTACTTTGATAACTGCTCTTTTAATGTGTCCTGTCACCATCAAAGAGATATGCACATGAAGCACAGGTCCCCCTGACCCTGCACACTCTTTAGAACTGTGCTATTAAGTCGCTATTCTCCCTCCCTCTCTCACTCTCTCTCTCTATCTCTCTGTCTCTGTCTTCCCACTCTGCCCCAGTCAAAAAACATCACCTTATTATGAGAGTTGTGTTCCTGCAATTTAGAATATTAAAGGTGATTTGATGAAAGCTTTCAACATATTAGTTGGAGCTGAGAGGGTAAACAGAGAGGAACAATTTCCACTAGTTGGGGAATCGAGGACGAGTGGACACAGTCTGAACATGGAATCAGGTTCCAGCACTTTTTCAGGTAGATTGTTCCAGATCCTGACAGCTCCCTGTTGGTGCAGAAACTGCTCAACTCCATGTTGAGTGTGGAAGGTTATAAAGTGCCGAATTGAAAGATGAGCTGTTTTTGTCGAGCTCCCATTGAGCTTCATTGGAACAGTGCAGCAGGCCAAGGACAGAGAGGTCCGAGTGGGAGTGGGGGTGGGGAGTAGAATTAAAATGACAAGTGACCGGAAGCTCAAGGTCAAGCTCACAGACTGAACGCAGGTTGTTCCACATGGTGATTACCCAATCTGTGTTTGGTCTTCGCAATGTAGAACAGACCGGATCGTGAGCAGTGAATACAGCAACTAGACTGCAAGTTGTTCTAAGAAATTATGAGGATCAGGTTCGCAGGCGGGTAGTTTGATGCGGAAACAAAGAACAGGAGACTAGCTTGCTAGGATAATATTATTTTATTTTGCTTGTTTCCTACCTAGCCTACATAGGATAGAAACCAGGTCCGATACTCACAACGGGTCTGGCATAATTGGCTATATACTTACTCCACGAATTACTGGAACTGGGAGCCGTCAGTTCTGCGGAGGTGCCGCCTGTGACCCACGCTCGGCGATTAGCTTAACCCGGAGCAGACTCCCCGAACTGGGGACTTTCCAGGCTTATATATGCGCTACTTGCCGAGTTCACTGAGTCCGCGTTGGGCACTCGTCCAACACATTGTTTAGTACTGGGCATTGTTCCCATGCGGTTTCGGCTCCGACTCCCTTCAGTAGATAACAGGAAGTCTCTTAGCAACGTCTTGTGTTCAAGGTCAACTGGTGCCTGGATCCAATCTTGCATGTATTGGGACACCATGTTAACCCCTTATATTACATTCCACTGATTGGCCCAATACATGTAACGATTATACAAATACATAATAATAAGCAATACATTGTTATAACATGTACATGTTTTGTTCCAGTTGCTGCCGCACACGGCAAACATACGTACAGGTCAGTATATTACAACAGGTCAGAATCACTAAAACTCCGATTAAAATGAACAACGGAGGAAATAGGGAACGTCGTGCCGTAGTTGACAGCCCATTGAACAGATCCCACCAGTGATGGGCGGATTCCACCTCTACTACATGAGCAGCGTGTACTACCTTTTGGCCATGTATAAAGGTGGACACAGTCACCCGGGTAACATTGATTTGATGTTGTCGCAATATCTGCTTTAGCTCTTCCGAGCGATCGAGGGCCTGTTTAAAACGCTCTAGCGAGATACTCCAAGGGTGCAGCCATACCTGCCACTGCATAGTGGTGAGGTGTTGCGTTCCGCTGTAATTGGTCAATAGGTAAGTATGGTTCTGCCACCGCCATCGATAGATGCCAGTAAGGCAACCTGAAAAAGGGGTCGTCGGGAGTAAGGCATGGGCATGACTAGTGGCCACACAGAGCGTATGGGGACCAATCTGCCACATCATATCTCGGGGTGCCTCAATCATCCATTCACACAAAGCCGTGTCTTCTGTAAGGCACGGGTCTCGATATCGATCCATCAACAGACAGGCCTTTCCTTGATCCGCCTGCTCACACGCGGACAAGTCATAGGTAAGATTGGTGTCCGGACTGAACCAATTCCCTTTTGTTTTGAGAAAGTAATATCCATCAGATGTAATGACCGGCAATACGTAATATCGGCACACCGTCACAAAATCAGTTACATTCAAGGTTACAAAATGTCCTTTACACAGCGTTGCATTACACCATGTTTTGTCCGGATAGGTGTTCATCCATAATTTCTCAGATACGTTCCACACCCCTCGCCAGGCCTGAACATTAGGCGAAGTGACTATTCGTAAAAATCGTTCTTTTTGCAAATGTGCATGCAGCATTTGGATACCGCAAATTGTCCAGTTCATCTGTACAGTAAAATTTTGGAACAGCCGTTGAGTCGAATCCCACACGTCCAATTCCCATTTTAAGGAATGCAGCAAAATTCGTGCAGTCTCTTCCTGCGTCATCATGGCCGACGGCATCCATCGGCCAATAGTGTACAGGCCTTGTGCAGTTGCTTGCCCCGTACTGGATAATTTAGTACGGGTCACTTCAGAGTCTATAGCATTGGATATCCCCATTACTGTCCCTGCCCCTCCTAACAAGGTATCGTACCATGCCCGTCGTCGCCGTTTAGGGTTACATTCGGGTATGACTGGCAGTCGGAAGGTGGTTGATGTTTTGGGATGCCAGACTCTCCCCTGATTAACCAGTCCATTGGGCCTCTGCCAGTGATTGGCGTCCCATTGGTAATCCTCATTTCGTCGTTGGCGGTAATAATAGTCCATTCAATACCACCCTCATGACACTGTCCTTCGGAACACATATTCACCCGGGTGTGAATGGTCAGTGCGCAGCCCGGGGCCACTGTTGTGTTTGCATCCTCAAAGCTGCCCTTGCATCGATACAACGTGCAATTGCTGGTGATAGTCATAATGTCACATCGTTGTCCGGAGGGGCACGTAAAATTGTCCTGCCTTCGCTCTTGGTCACTGGCTTCCCAGCTGACGATCTGTCCCAGAGCACCAGCATTGTGTTTCGTTTCTTCCGACCCGGGTCTTGACATACTCCGACCCAGGATTCCAACAGTCCATAGCACATTCAGGGCCCACCACCATGCCATGATCCGGATCTATGGTGACGAGAAGACGTGGGCTCATGTTTCTCGGAGGTAGCATTGGTTTGCCGGCACATTATGCCAGGCTGAGTCCCCTGGATACATTATTGTCACCAAACTATCCTTCCCTTGGGCGATTATTTCTGCCGGTTTTGGAGGGCCATTTGGCTGGCGTACCCAAACTTTAGCCCCCTTTACATCAGTGGATCCGAAACCTCCCGTTCCCCGTTCGGTTATTTTCGTAGGGGCCCCCGTCTCCTCCACAGTGGACATGTCACAAGGTTTAATTACCAATTGGGCGATCTTATCCCCCTTATTAACCACGTAGGGCTCGGTGGTGATGTTGACTAGGATAACCCCAATCTCTCCCTGATAGTCTGCGTCAATAACTCCACCCATGACATCGATCCCTTTCAGTGATAACCCAGATCGTGGGAGAATGTGTCCATAAGTCCCGGAAGGGCAAACTAATCCCAAGCCGGTTTTAACTGCCGTTGGCACTTGGGGCACCAACGTCCGGGTAGTCAAGGCCCGCAAATCAAGCCCCGCTGATGCCGGGGTGGCCCGGACTGGCAGTTCCGCTTCCGCATCGAATTTCCACATTTTAATGGGACGCGCCTCGGGCGTGTCACATACCTTTATCATCCTATTTAAGGGTGTAACTCCATTCCCCAATGGACGATTGTTAATTTGTTTTACAACTCGGATGAGGTTCTTTTTCCAATTTGTCAAATCATTCGCCCCCCCCGCCTTCCGAAGAGAGGACTTCAAGATCCCATTCATCCGTTCAATCAGTCCTGCTGCTTGCGGATGATACGGCACATGGTATATCCATTCGACATGATTTTCGTTGCACCAGTGCTTTATCCGCCCTCCCGTAAAGTGCGAACCATTGTCGCTCTGGACCTGCATAGGCATCCCGTAGAATTGTTCTATCATGTCTAAACATCGCAGGGTTGCCTGCTGATTATTATGGCGACAAGGATGGGTCACCAGGACCCCAGACATGGTGTCCACCGCTGTGCAAATGTGCCTGCATCCCTGGGACGTGGGCAATGGGCCCACGAAGTCCATCTGCCAGCTTTGGCCGGGGCCTTCTCCTCGGTGAATGTGCCCCATCATATGCTGGGGCACTCCCTGTCTTTGGTGTTGGCATTGCTCACACTGATTCACTGCGGTTTTTACATCGTCTACCAGCAGGTCTATACCCCGATCCCGGGCCCATTGTAGGGTCCCTTGTATCCCCCAATGCCCAGCCTTTTGGTGTGCCCATCTGGCTAGATCCACCGAGGTGTCCCTCTGTACTACCATAGCTCGAACTATGCCGTCAACATATCGGTTATGGAGGGCTTCCGCGTCATTTCGGGACGTGTGGGCGTCCACGTGTGTGATAAATATCCTTAAATGCTGGGCCTTCTCCCAAATTTCCTCCCACAGCGGCCTACCCCATACTTCCCGACTTTGGATCATCCACTGATTGGCCTGCCATGTGGGCATCCACTGAGTCATCCCGTTAACTACTGACCATGAATCCTTGAGCTCGGCCCACTGGCTGCTCTTACCCTCTCCCAATTCTTCCAATGTAATCCCTTGCTTTGGATTATACGCAGCGGCCTTCCACCTACGCCGTCCTGACTTCCATTGAGCTGAGCCGTCCACGAACCAAGCAGTGGCTTGCTCTTCCGGCGTCAGCTCATCGTACCTTTTCCCAAGTTTCACAGGTGATTCTGTGTATTCAATCACCTCGAATCTCACTTCCCCTCCCTCAGGGGCCTCCGCCACTTGCTCATGTAAGACTGACACCCCCTTCTGCCCAGTCTTCACCCTTTCTGACACATACCATTTCCATTTGATGATACTACTTTCTTGGGCCGTCCCTATCCTATGTGTAGTGGGATCACTCATTACCCACGGGAGAATGGGTATAGCCGTTCTCATAATTACTTCGTGCCCTGCTGTCAGGGCCTCGGTTTCCACCAAGCTCCAGTAGCAGGACAACAGTTGTTTCTCAAAGGGGGTGTACCTCTCCCCCGCCGGGGGTAGTTTACGAGACCAAAACCCCAACGGCTTCCTTACGCGTCCTTGTTTTTGCCATAGACTCCAATTTGCATAGTCTCCCTGTGCCGAAACCTGCAATTCGACCGGTCCTGACTGTATTTTTCCTAGGGATACAGCCTGCTGTATCGCTTGTTTGGCCATCTCGAAGGCGAGTTGATGGTTGTTAGTCCATTCAAACTCTGCCTTCTTCCTGGTAATTTGGTATAATGGTCTCAGTATCTGTCCCAAATGTGGTATATGTTGCCTCCAAAAGCCAAATAGTCCAATAAATTGCTGTACGTCCTTTTGCGTGTGAGGAACTGCGAAGGCCTGAATTTTATCCCTGGCCTTCTCGGTAACTTCTCGTTCCCCTTTATTCCAAATTATCCCCAGGAACTTCACAGTCTGGGAAGGCCCTTGTATCTTTGCCGGGTTGATTTCCCATCCGTACCCCTTCATGTGTTGGACTAATGCGTCCAACAGTGTTTGTATCTGGGCCTGCCCACTACCTTGTATCATTATATCGTCAATGTAGTGGGAGACCATTACGTGGTCCGGCACTTCGAACCTTGCCAAATGTTCCGCCACTATCCTATGACATATAGTGGGGCTGTGCAGATAGCCTTGAGGCAACCGTGTGAATGTGAACTGTCTACCTTCCCACGTGAAGGCAAACTGTTCCTGTCTATCTTCGGGGATTGGGATAGTAAAAAAGGCATTAGCTAAATCGATCACCCCGTACCAAGTACCAGGGTGATGTTGTATTCGTCCTATAATGGTAACGGCGTCAGGTACCGCCGCCGTCAGGGCAGGGGTGTGGCGGTTCAATTGCCGATAGTCCACCGTCATCCGCCAGGATCCATTAGCCTTATGGACCGGCCACAACGGGTTATTCCAAGCAGTCGTACACGTTTTTAATACCCCCGCTTCTAAGTAATCCTTAATGGTGGCGGAGATCTCTTTGTGTCCACCGGGAATTCTATACTGTCGTAGGCTGATCACCTTTTCGGCTATTGGGATGGGAAAGGGGTCCATTTTCACCTTTCCCACCAATACCGTGCGACAATGTATTAAGGTTCCAAATTCAAATTTACCGTGTCGCAGGTATAGGGTTAGCCCTGCCAGCACGTCCATTCCTAGGATCCACTCGCGGACCGGTGTTATGATTACAGAATGGGTCCTAATCGGCATTGCCCCTATTCTTAAGGGTAATTGCACCATTTTTCCTTCTATCAAATTTCCTCCCAATCCCACTAATGTGACTGGGGTTCCTTTAAACTTATGGGGAGTTCCATGGATTAGGGTGGCCTCCGCCCCCGTGTCCACTAGAGCCATAACCGTCTGAACAGATTTGCGCCAATAAATGGTCACCGCCACATGTGGTCTGATGTCATCGGCCGACCATTGGCTCGTTTGTGGGCAAATCTTCGGGGCTTGGCCCAATCCCTATTGGTCCTCCCACTCATCCTCTTCTGACAACGCCGGGTACAGGCGTTTAGCACCTCTTCCTCTCTTATTCTTCCCCTTCTTATTCGCATTGCGAGTGCGCCGGTCCACCTTGCAACATTCTCTGTAAGGGGTTGTCACCTCTCCTTCCTCCTCCTCGGAGGACTCCCATTGCGGTCGAGTGGGAGTCCTCCCTCTATCTGAGGTAACGTTCCCCGTCTCCCTGAACTGACATTTCTGTATTAATAGTTCTACCAATTCCTCTGCCGTTACCCGTGGTTCACGGGCCTCGGTTTCTACCCTGGACACTTTAAGTCCCTTTCGTTTACACATTTCTTGCAGCTCTCTCGTGGGCCTCCCATCAATGTCCGCAACCGGGACTTGTGCTTGCATCAGCGCTTGCCATAGGGCTCGGCGGGAGGGTCCGGGGTTGCCTCCTTGATTGGGGTTGAATCTAGAGTCACCCCGAGTTTCCGAGCGACGTCCCTCCCTAGTCCCATTATTACCCCGGCCTTGCACCCCCCAGTCTCCCAATCCTCCCATCTCCCGCATCATACTCCGAGCCTCCCCCAACGTTTCTCCCTTGCCACTCAGCATTATGGTAAGTAGCAACGGCTTATAATGTGGGGGAGCCGTTTTTACCAGGTGATCCCTGGCTTGTTTGCTCACGTTGACATTTTCTACCTCATCCAAGACTCCTAACAACAAGGCATCCCGTACACATAGCCGGGTCAATCTTTGTATTCCTTCCTTAATCGTGGTCCATATTCCTTCCAGGGGTGGCCAGTCAGACGGGAACGGGTATTGTTCTGCTACCGCTCGGGCGTACATCCCGAACAGAGTCCCCGTACCCCTCTCCCCTACCATATCTTTGGCCTGTCGTCTATATGCCAGGTCTACTGCCGCATCTTTGGCCAATCCCCCAAATTTGGGCGCATCCTGAAAGTCTACCTGGACTTGCTGTCCTCCTTCTTCCAAAAGCCTCACCAACCACAATTCAATGGGCTCCCCAGGATTTCGGCGGGTCTTTTGAGTAATGTATAATACTTCCTCCGTAGTAAAATCCTCCGTTAACTCGGAGAATTCCGGAGGAGGTTGCAACTGGGGGATCTCATGATGGATAGGCTCGCCTCGCTCGTTTCGTTGGGGATTTCCCTCATCATCCAACAACACTTCAAACCTAACAGGAGGCCGTCTCTGAACCTGTTTTCTCCGGACGACCGGATTCGCTCGCACCTGGGGTGGCAGCTCATCTTCGTACTGATCATCCGAGTCCCCCCATATATTCCCGTCCCAGTGGTCAATATCCCAGCCGTCCCCATTATTTAGCTGTGCCACAAACGCCCTTATTTGAGTGGGGTTCACGGAGCGCGGGCGCTTTCGCTCACTCTTCCGCTTACTAGACGACAAATGTGTGATCGCCCGCCCCGCTAATTCCGTTAGTGCTGCTATTTCTGCCTTTAGTTTTATAATTTCTTGTCTTAACACGGAGGCATCCCCGCTACTGAGCCCCTGCTCATGCTTAAGGGTTGCTATTTCAGCCTCCAACTTCTGACGCCTGTCAGACTGCTGCTTACAAGCCGCCGCACAAGCCCACATCCGCCTCTGGATCCCTGGCAAGGGGTTCCTTGAGGGGACCGGGATTTTCTCAAGGGTGGACAGCAGCGACCCTGGGGTGGTTCCTACGCCTTCGGCCTCCCAGTTTTCCGGTCGCCCCCCACCCTTCCGCAAACAGGCCGCTACACTATGCCACGGCCCTTGCCATCCTGGGACCGCAACCGCCTCGGCCTGCCCTTCTGGTTTCTTATTCCTTTTCCCAAACATTGTTTCGCATCAAAATCCCTCCTCAATTGCGATTGATCCTGCCGACTACGCCAAAATGTTCTAAGAAATTATGAGGATCAGGTTCGCAGGCGGGTAGTTTGATGCGGAAACAAAGAACAGGAGACTAGCTTGCTAGGATAATATTATTTTATTTTGCTTGTTTCCTACCTAGCCTACATAGGATAGAAACCAGGTCCGATACTCACAACGGGTCTGGCATAATTGGCTATATACTTACTCCACGAATTACTGGAACTGGGAGCCGTCAGTTCTGCGGAGGTGCCGCCTGTGACCCACGCTCGGCGATTAGCTTAACCCGGAGCAGACTCCCCGAACTGGGGACTTTCCAGGCTTATATATGCGCTACTTGCCGAGTTCACTGAGTCCGCGTTGGGCACTCGTCCAACACATTGTTTAGTACTGGGCATTGTTCCCATGCGGTTTCGGCTCCGACTCCCTTCAGTAGATAACAGGAAGTCTCTTAGCAACGTCTTGTGTTCAAGGTCAACTGGTGCCTGGATCCAATCTTGCATGTATTGGGACACCATGTTAACCCCTTATATTACACAAGTACAAGTCAATCACTGTTTGGCTTCATCTTGTAAAACCTTGAGAACAGCCTGAAGAAAGATACTTTATTTGAAGAGTAAAGTTTACAAAGTAAAACAAACTGATTGTCAGAATCTTAAACTCCAGCCCATTTACATCAGCAGAAACAAATCCCAACTGTCAGAATGAACAGAATCCAACACCAGCAGTCACTTGTGAACTGGTGACATACTCAGCAGATTGGACAATCAATGAAATTTCCTCTCACACACGGAGAAGGTAAATGGCCTCTCCCAGTGTGAACTCGCTGGTGTGTAACTAGTAGGGGATGGTTTTCCCGTGCACTAGTTTTCCTTGTCCTTCCAGGTGGTGGGGGTGTGGGTTTGGGAGATTCCGTCAACTTTCTGGTTGAGTGCAAATGTTTGAAAACCATCTTATTTTCCTCTCCTCCAACTCTTTCTGTGTCTCTTTCTCACTCTCTGTCTCTCTCTCTCATTCTCTCTCTCTTTCTCTTACACCTTTGATGGTGACAGGATATGTTAAGAGAGCAGTTAGTAAAGTTAATGGGATAAAAACAAAAAACTGCGGATGCTGGAAATCCAAAACAAAATCAGCAAAAGGGTCATGAGGACTCGAAACGTCAACTCTTTTCTTCTCCGCCGATGCTGCCAGACCTGCTGAGTTTTTCCAAGTTAATGGGATGTTGGGTTTCAGAAACAGAGCTGTTGAGTACAAAAGTAGGGAAGCTGTGCTAAATCTTCATAAAGCTCTGGTTAGGCCACAACTTGTGTAGATCCAGACTGGGTGGCAGGCTTCCTTCTCTGAAGGACATTCCATAGAACCCTAGACCCAGAGAAAAGTTACAGCACAGAAAGAGGCCATTCAGGCAATTTTGTCTGCACCGGCCAAAAAAGGAAAAAATAAGAAACTAGCCAATCATTCAGATACTGAAGCAGTCCATATCCAAATGCAACAAGTCCTGGACAATATCCAGGCTTAGGCTGACAAGTGGCAAGTAACATTTGCACCACACAAGTGCCAGACCATCTCCAACAAGAGAGAGTCCAACCATCGCCCCTTGATGTTCCATGGCATTACCATCCTTGAATTCCCCACTATCAACTTCCTGGGGGTTACCATTGACCAGAAACTGAACTGGACTAGCCATATAAATACTGGGGCTAAGGGCAGGACAGAGGCTAGGAATCCTGCCACAAGTAACTCACCTGCTGACTACCCAAAGCCTGTCCACCATCTACAAGGCACAAGTCAGGAATATGATGGAATACTCACCACTTGCGAGGATGGGTGTAGCTTCCACAGCACTCAAGAAGCTTGACACCATCCAGGACAAAGTAGCCCACTTGATTGGCACCACATCCACAAACATTCACTCCCTGTACCCCCGAAGCACAGCAGCAGCAGTGTGTACCATCCACAAGATGCACTGCACAATTCACCAAGGCTCCTCCAACAGCACCTTCCAGACCCACAACCACGACCATCTAGATGGACAAGGGGGCAGCAGATAAATGGGAACACCACCACCTAGACGTTCCCTCCCAAGTCACTTACCATCCTGACTTGGAAATATATCGCTGTTCCTTCACTGTCGCTGGGTCAAAATCCTGGAAGTCCCTTCCTAACAGGACTCTGGGTGTATCACTGCGGCCTTGATGTCAAGGACAGTGACTCTCACTTCCCCTCAGGGGTTCAGCTCTTTTGTCCATGTTTGAACCAAGGCTGTAATGAGGTGAGTGGCCCTGGCAGAACCCAAACTGGGCATTAGTGAGCAGGTTATTGCTAAGCAAGTGCCGCTTGATAGCACTGTCAGTGACCCCTTCCATTACTTTACTGATGATTGAGAGTAGACCGATGGGGCAGTAATTGGCCGGGTTGGATTTGTCCTGATTTTTGTGTAGAGTACATACCTGGGCAATTTTCCATATAGCCAGGTAGGTGCATTTGTCCTCCCCAAATGTATTAGCTCACACTTTTAGAGATTGAATTCCATTTGCCACTTCTCTGCCACTCAACCAGTAGGTTGATATCGTTCTGGAGACAACAATTGTCCCCTTCACTATCAACTACACGGTCAATTTAAGTGTCATCTGCAAATTTCCCGATCATGCCTCCTTCCTAAGGCTTGGTCACCAGAAGTGGACATAATACTCAAGTTGTGATTTAGCCAGAGCTTTTTTAAGATTCAGCAGTTTCTCTGCTTTTGTACTCAATTTCACCATTTATGAAGCTCAAGATCCAATTTGCTTTGCTAACTACTCTCTTAATCTGTCTTGTCACCTTCAAAGATATTTGCACATGAAGCCCCAGCTCCCCTCTTCCTGCACACTCTTTAGAACTCTGCCATTAATCTCTATTGCCCCTCTCTGTCCCTTCTGCCAACATACGTGACCTCCTATGAGGGTTTCAATGATCAGTTAAATCCCTTTTTACACACAGAGAAGGTGAACAGCCTCTCCCCAGTGTGAACTCGCTGGTGTGTGTCTTGGAGATGATGGTTTTCCCTGCACCAGCTGCTGTTGTGTTTCTAGGTGGTGGGGGTTGTGGGTTCGGAAGATTCTGTGATTCTGGTTGAGTTGCAAATGGATGAATTGCATCTCCTTTTTCCTCTCCTCCACCTCTCTCTCTGTCTCTCTCTTTCTGTCTCTCTCTCTCTCTTTCTCTTCCTCCCCCATCTCTCGCTCGCTCTCTCCTTCTCTCATCCAGTAGAAGCCAGAGTCTTGTGTAGGCCCAGACCAGGTGGCAGGTTCCCTTCTCTGAAGGACATTAGTTAACCAGTTGGGTTTTTATGACAATCCAGCAGTTTTCATGGTCACTTTTTCCTAGTGCTGGCCCCACAAATTTCCAGATTCATTCAGCTCAATTTCACAACCTGCTTTTGTGTTTTTGTGGGTTCTCTCTCACATCTCCTTTTTCCAGCATTTTGGGAAACTGAAACCAAATGTCACAGAATCTGACAGTCATTCGATTCATCATCGGCCTTTGAACATGGAAACAAAAAACTGTTCACACTGCGCAGAAACTGCGGAAATGTGGGGACTGTGGGAAGGAATTCAATGGCCCGTCTGAGCTGAAAAAGCATCAACGCACTCACACTGGGGAGAGACCATTCACCTGCTCCAAGTGTGGAAAGGGATTCACTCAGTCAACTGACCTGCTGAGAAACCAGCGAGATCGCTCTGGGGAGAGACTGTTCACTTGCTCCGTGTGCGGGAAGGGATTCACTCAGTCTTCCCACTGCTGATACACCAGCAACTTCACACTGATGAGAGACCTTTTACATGTCCAGACTGCAGGAAATGCTATAAAGGTTCCAGGGAGCTGATGTCCCATCAACGTGTTCACACTGATGAGAGACCATTCAGGTGCTCACTGTGGGACTGGATTCAGGCGAGCATCTCAACTCACTATACACCAGCGAATTCACACTAGAGAGAGACCATTCACCTGCTCAGTGTGTGGGAAAGGATTCACTTGGTCATCCCACCTGCTGACACACCAGTGAATTTGCAAACAGCCTCTCCCCTGTCTCCTCCGTCCTCACCTCCAACAACAAGTGTGAGGAGCTCATGGAGCTTCTTTGTCACTAAGATTGAGACAATCCGATCAGCTGCCTCTGCTGCTTCTCTCCCTTCCACTAACCCACTGGGACAAACTATTTCTAATGTTCTCCTGTTTTAGGGCTGAACTCACATCTCTCACTAGTTTCTCTGCGATCTCCCCTTGGATGGGTTTCCTTTTCTCTCTCCAGATTGGACAATTGGTTGAAGCCTCATCCATTCAAAGGAGGGGAAGAGTTGTGTGACTGGACTGCCTAGAAAATCTGTGAGAACTTTCTTTGTTTCTTCTGCTGTTTAATGTGTAATTTATACTTAATATTGACTACAATCTGCCTTTTCATTCATATTTCATTGATCTTGATTTTGGATTGATTGTTAAAGTAAAAGGAATAAAAAATGAAATCTTGTCCATTGGTTTTCTGGATGGGGTCGATCGGTAAATTTGGTTTGCTGACCTCCACAGGGAACAGAACTTGGTGGATAAATTGGATTTAATCTTCCAGAAATCCTTGGATTCTGTAACTATTCCCAAGGATTGGAAGTTAGCAAACATAGAGATAAAAACAAAAAATTGCGGATGCTGGAAATCCAAATGTTGAAGGGTCATGAGGACTTGAAACATCAACTCTTTTCTTCTCCGCCGATGCTGCCAGACCTGCTGAGTTTTTCCAGGTAATTCTGTTTTGAGTTAGCAAACATAGCCTCACTATTCGAAAAATGGGGAAGAGAGAAAATGGGGAAGTTTTGACCAGTTAGCGTAACATCAGTTATTGGCAAAATGCTGGAATCTATTATTCGGGATGTGGTAACTGGGCATTTAGAAAACCATTAACTGATTAAGCAGAGTTGGTACAGATTTCTGAAAGTGAAATCATGTTTGACAATCTGTGGAGTTTTTTGACGGTGTAATGAGTCAGGTCGATAACGGGGAAAACAGTTGATGTCGTGTATTTGGACTTTTGAAAAGCATTCAACAAGGAGCCTCACAAGAGGTCATTACACAAAATTAGGTTTTGTGTGAATGGGGTAATATCTTAGTATGGATTGAGAATTGGTGAAAGGGTAGAAATCAGGCAGTAGGAATAAATGGGAATTTTTCGGGTTGGCAGACTGCAACTAGCAGAATACCACAAGGATCAGTAATTGGGAATCAGCTATTTACAATCTATATCAATGACTTGGTGACTGAGTGTAACATATCCAGGTTTGCTGATGATACCAAGTTAGGTCAGAAAGTGAGCAGTGAGGACACAGAGTCTGCAGAGGGATGGAGACAGGCTGGGTGAGTGGGTAAGGACATGGCAGATGGAATACAATGTGGTGAACTTATCCATCTTGGTTGGGAACGTTTTAAAAAGGCAGAAAGTTTTGAATGGTGAGAGACTGGGAAATGTTTGCATTCAGAGGTTTCCTCAAACATGAATCACAGGAAGTTAACATGTTGAACCAGCAAGCAATTAGGAAGGGGAATTGTTTGAGAGCTTTTATTCCAAAGGGACAGGAGTACACGAGCAAAAAAATCTCACTATAATTTGACAGGGCAGTGGTGAGGCTTCAGCTGGAGACTGTGTGCAGTATTGGTCTCCTTATCGAAGGAATGACATACTTGCCCCAGAGGGAGTGAAACAACTCTTCACAAGACTGGTTTCTGGGATGAGGAGATTGTCCAATGAGGAGACCGGACCTATAATGAATGGAGTTTAGAAGAACGAGAGGGAATCTCATTGAAACATGGAACATTCTTAGGGGGCCTGGAGGGTAGATGCTGAGAAAATGTTTCCCTCCGGCTGGGGAATCTGGAACGTGGGGATTACACTCTCGGAATAAGTTGTGAATCTTTGGAAGCTTCTACCCCAGGAAGTGGTGGATGTTCAGTTGTTGAATAGATTTTAGACAGAGGTTGATAGATTTTTCAGTGCGAAGGGAATTAAGGGATATGGGGAGAGTGCAGCTGAGGTAGAAGATCAGCCATGATCGTAAGGAATGGCAGGGCAGGTTCCAAGAGCCAAATGGCCTATTTCTGCTCCTGTTTCTTATATTCATTCAACCTCAGTCTGGATCCCCATGAGCTGCTGAGAGAGTGAATTAAATCTTTCTTCACAAATCACAGTGGAATCCTGTGGGGCTTCGGTGTGCGTCTGTACAAGTTACCCAGAAGGTAGAATAGTTCAATTTTCCAACATTTTCTCAGTAACTAAAGAGGCAGGACAGCTGGGACTATCTGAAGTTTGCGATGTAGTTTGTACTTTTGGATGGTTCCCAGCGCAGCGCAGCGCAGTTGCCCATCGGAACTTCACAGATCATGGGCAATTGCCGATCAAGTCCCACCTGGGAAATTCCACGGCAGGCGTTTCCCAGCGCATCTGCTGGCCTGCAGCCCGGAAGATACAGCCCAATGCAAACCCTACCGAACAAGGGGATTATCAAACATCGAGAAATGTGAAGTATAGCAATGAATTGTCTGAGTGGATCTCAAAAGTTAAAACAATGCATGGCAAACCTTACCGAATGTTGTGAGGGAGTAATAGAGTGAATGGACAATGGTGCTGTAGCAGAATTAGATGCCCCTTAATAGACTTTTGCACAATGCCAGAGAATGTGGAGTCAGGAGACAAGTGGCAGAATGTATTGCTGGCAGGTTTCAAGACAGAACCCGAGGGAGTAAAGGATAGTTATTCATAGTGACAGAAAGTAGGAAATTGTGTTCCACAAGGATCAGTGCTGGGCGCACTGCTGTTCACAATTTGCATTCATGATTTGGAATCAAAGACACAATTTCTAAATTTGGGGATGACATCAGATTGCAGAGATAGTCAGTACTGAGTAGAGCTACAACAAATTATTGGAGGACCGCAATAAACTGCAGGATGGACAAATAATTGATGGAGCAGATACAGAGAGAATGTGTCCTCTCCTGGGGAAGAGCAAAACTCGAGACCATCAATACGAGACAGTCACCAAGAAATATGATAGGGAATTCAGAAGAAACTTCTCAACTCAAACGAGCTAAAAATGTGGAACTTGCGACCAAAGGGAGTGTTTGAAGTAGATGTAACTATAGGGAGGTTAGACAAGCATATGAGGGAGGACGGAATGTTGGGTTACAGAGACAGATTTGGAAGTGGAAAGTTGGGAGGAAACTCGAGACAAACATAAGCATCAACATGGACTGTTTGGGCCCAATGTCCTGTTTATGTTCTGTATTTCCTGTGTAAAGACCCACAGTGCCACTGACAAGTGACGGAATGTATTACTAGCCGGTTTCTCCAAGGGGTGTTTCCAACGACCTGTTTCCGTAATGCTCACGTTTGCCCAACACATGCATATTTTCTGTTTCGAAACCATTCAGAAATATTAACAAACTTAGTTATCCAAGCCCTGAGAAAAGTTGAATCAGTATCATTTGTTGTTGAACATAAACTGAATGTTGCATCTTACAGCCATGTTACATTCGCTCTTCGCCACTTCACAAAATAATCATTCAGCTATGCGTGAAAATCCTCCTGCTGGCAGCGGGTGACTGGAGAGTGCAGGGCCGGAATATTGCTGCTTTTCTGCTTTTCCCTTTCTCACTCGCTGTGGAACTGAGGAAGTGGGAATAATTGATGGGATTGTTTGAATGCAATAACTTCACAGTTTTCCAAAGGGTTCGATATATTCCCATGGTCGGTCATTTTTATTATATTTCAAAGCATTATTCATCAAAGTGTTAATGTGAAAACTCACTGGATAGCCGTAGAGTTTGCAACTTTGGGGGAAATGGTCTTGGAGCCAAAGAACCCATTCATAACCCAGAAGTGTGTGACAATGAATGCTGACGATGAGAATACAGTGAAGTCTTCGTCCGCGGATGGCCTCGGAACACCCACCTTTCAAATAATAGCCGAAGGCTCTGACCAAATGCACTGGAGACTCTAATGGGTCAGAAGCCAGCAATACGCCCTAATCCTGATCGTCAGTGAGTTAAAGCTTCAGATTGTCGCAACCTGAATGAAAAATGTTCCCTATCAGTTTTACTATTCCAAAATAAAGGGTGGGACTCTCATAGTTGATACATGGAAACAGCCTGATCCCACCCACTGCAGACACATGCATGCAACCGACAGCCAATCTCCTACAACCAGCCCCGTCTCCCTTCGAGCCTTTCGCAGTCTTGTCTGTTATCAAGTATAATGATTGTCCCGAAGCCGATATTAGGTTTGACTTCCTCATGTGCAGTTAAGAGAATCCTTTCAATGTCTCAGATCAGTTAATTTCCCTGATAACATCAGAGTCAATGTTCCAGCGTCTTAAAGGGAAAACTGCCTTGACTGACTCTGGTCAGCCAGGCAGTTCATCCTTCATTCTCCTCTGATTCCGGTTCCCAAAGAGTTTCTTGAGATTCACATTGGTCGGCGGGGAGGGTGAGGACATTGGGAAGGATGTTTTGATAGAGCAGATGGGGAGAAACTATTTCCACTGTCGAGGGTCAGTAACCAGAGGACTGGGATTTAAGATAATTAAAGAATGACTGACATGTATTTTTATCGCACTTTTCCCGACCAGCGGCCGTCTCAAAGTGCTTTCCAGCCAATGAAGGACTTTTTGTAGTCATTGTTGTGATGTAGGAGACACGGCAGCCAATCACTGCTCAGCAACATCCCACAAACAGCAACGTCACAATGAGAGGATGATATGTTTTTGTGACGTTGAGGGATGAACCTTGACCAGGACATATGGCTGTGAGTTCAAGCATTTTTCTCAGTCCATATTTGCAATCTAATTCCCCTTGTTGAACAGCCTGTGACTGAGGTTGTAATTGAGTACAGGAAACGGTTTGCCACATCTATACAAAGCCCCGGTTAGATCACCCCTCGAGGGCTGTGCATAGTTTTGGGAACGGCACGTTAGAAAGGGTGAAAACTTGTCTTGAAGGATTCAGAGGAGCCGCCCTGATTAGGCTGCTGGGTTTTGGAAATTGAAAGTTGTTCATCCGCAGTTTGTGGCACTATTTCACCTCACTGTTCACTTCATTTTCATGTCTAACAAACTCGCTGCTGTTATTGGCTGAACAAGTCTTCTGTGTTTGAACTAATCATGCTTTAATTCGACGCTCCCACTCCTGCCGCCCGGGTTTGGCCCTCATCAGGGAATGTTGTTTTCTTGTTGCTGTGTTAACTGTCACAATGATCTGATCCTGGAGTCTCGTTCCCCTGGGATCTACAAAACCCATCACTTCTCTTCCTCATTCATTCTCACTCTTTCATTTCCAGTTTGGTGGGAAGAATGAGGAGAACCATTATAAACAGCAGTCTCTGGAGAAATGTTGTGATAATGGAGAATGCAGAAAGAGCACAATGTGAACTTTCTCTTTAATAATCACTTTTAATGCTGTATGAACAATAGTGTAATCTTCAGCAGCTTCTTTATTCGTGGTCGAGTGATTAAAACGATGGATGCCACATCCATTGGGGTTTCCCTATGTAGGTTTGAATCCTGCTGATGGTGTTGCTCATTGTTACGGATTGAACCAGGTGCCTTCAGAATTAATTATCGAAAAAGAGGAAAAGCAATCCATACACACCCGCATTTCATGTTCAATTGTCATAATCCTATAAATTTGCCATTGGAAATGAAGCACAAACTGACCCAAGATGGTGACACAGTTGCTTTCTGGGTGTTTATCTCTGCTTTGGCCTCTATCACTTTCGATGTGTATGTCTTACTTTTTTCAAATCAATTTACGGTTTGTGTGTTTCGCTGGCTGGGCCAGCATTTATTGTCCTTCCGTCAATGCAATTGAGAAGTTAGTTGAACCTTTGCGCTCCATGTGGTGTGGGTTAGGGATGGGGCTCCAGGATTTTGCAAAGGCAATGAAGGAACGGCCATATATTTCGAAGTCAGGATGGTGAGTGGCTTGGAGTAGAACTTCCCTGTGGTGGCGCCCTCAACTATAAGGCTGCCCCAGTTCTTCTAGATGGTAGTGGTTGTAGGTTTGGAAGGTGCTGCCTAAGGAGCCTTAGCAAGTTTCTGCAGTGCATCTTGTATATGGCAAACACCGCTGCCACTGTGTGCCCGTGATGGAGTGAGTGAATGTTTGTGGAGGGGGTGGGGGGTAACCAAGCGGGATCCTTTGTCCTGGATGGTGTCAAGCTTCCTGAGTATTGTTGGAGCTGCACTTATCCAGGCAAGTGGGGAGTATTCCTTCACAATCCTGACTTGTGCCTTGTAGATGGCTTTGGGGAATGAGGAGATGAGTTACTCGCCTCAGGATTCCTAACCTCTGCTGTGCTTTTGTAGCCATTGTATGCATTTG
The DNA here is from genome assembly GCF_017639515.1 of Carcharodon carcharias. Lineage (NCBI taxonomy): Eukaryota > Metazoa > Chordata > Chondrichthyes > Lamniformes > Lamnidae > Carcharodon > Carcharodon carcharias. Next base: position 478,909 of record NW_024470646.1, on the reverse strand, counting down.
GCTAGTCAAGTTCAGTTTCTGGTCAATGGAAACCTAAAGGATGTTGATAGTGGAGGAGTGAGCGATAGTAATGCAATTGAAAGTCAAGGGTCAATGGGTGGATTCTCTCTTATTGGAGATGGTCTTCGTTTGACGTCATGTGGCGTGAAAGTTACCAGCCACTTGTCTGCCCAAGCCTGGATATTGTCCAGGCCTTACTGCCTTTGGACACGGACTGCTTCAGTATCTGAGGAGTCGCGAATGATGCTGAATATTGTGCAATCATCAGCGAACATCCCCACATCTGACCTTATGATGGAAGGAAGGTCATTGATAAAGCAGCTGAACAGGGTTAGGCCGAGGACACTACCCTGAGGAAATGTTAGCACGATCAGGGTTCTTCAGTAAGTGTTGTCCAATCATGCCATCACACCTAATATTATTCAAGGGGTGAGCTAGACAAGCACAAGAGGTAGAAGGGAATAGAGGGTTACGATGATTGAGGTGAGGTAAGATGGGAGTGATCTCGAGTCGAGCTGAAACACTAGCATGGACAGATTGGGCTGAATGGCCTTTTTCTGTATCGTGAATCCTGTGTAATTAAACTCCTGAATGGCCTGTCCCTAAGGCTTAGACTATACCATCTATTTCTAGACTACCTAACCAACGGATATAATTCATATATATCTCCTGTCCTCCTTAAGGTGATTGATTCTGCTGTTGCTGTTACAATTAAATAAATCCAGAACTGAACCATGTTCATTCTGACAGTTGGGGTTTGTTTCTACTGATGTTAATAATCTCTGTAACTGGGCTGGAGTTGAACACCTTGATGTCTGTTAAATAAATCAGCTTTGTTTCAAACACACAGCATGTCGAGTCATTGATTTCCCCAGGAAAAAAGGAAACTAACTGATGTCCTGTTAACGACAGTTCCATTTGTGGGCCTTTTTTTCCTTTCTAGATCTTGGTTCTTTCAATTCTCATTCCTTTTGGTTACTCTCATGGACAATTTCCAGTCTCTCATTCCTCCCAGAGATCCGTTCATCACCTTAGGATCCAGGGAAGATATCAGTATTAAAAACAGCAAATGCTGGAATTAATAATCCTTACTTTTCCAAGTGCCAATTGATTTCGTCTGAGGTTATTAGCTCCACCCTTTCCCTAGCACTGACGTGAAGCTGTCCTTTAATTGTTGTGTTTTTGAACAGGGGTGTAACATTTACAATCTGTCAGTGCTTTGAGACCACTACTATATAAGGAGGATTGGAAGACTGTGAGCAGAGCCTCCACAAGTTCCATGTGAAGGATGCTGTCTCTGATAGTGCAGCAGTCCCTCAGTGTCACCCTGGAGTGTCAGCCCAGATAATGTGCTCAGGTTTATTAATATTTCCTCTTGTTATTGATGTGGATCATGAAGAAACAATGGACTCTTATGTTGTCATCCAGTCCCAGTGTGATGATGTCATCCAGTCCCAGTGTGATGATGTCATGAAGACTTCTCAATAACAGCAGAAAAAACCTGAAACAGTGACCATTAATTCATCACTTTCTAATGGTGATTGACCTACTGTCTATTTCCCCAGGTTTATGTTTTCCAGTAATTATATATATCTTTGTTATTATCTCAACTAAAACATATCTTGTTCTAACACTGAAATCCACAGGATTTTATCTCCATTAAAGTCAATCCCCAACCGAGCACAGAGTAGGATTCCATTGGTCCTAGTTTTCTCGTGCTATCAATAAACAATGATCTTACAAATGTTTATATGGGGAATTATTTTCTATCTGAGACCTGGGATGGTCAAACTATGTCCCAAAGTTCAAGCCAGGGCCTTGAGCATGAGATGTGGGACCCACATATATGGAACACCATTACCGCATGTCCTTCATCCCTGATTTCAATCACCCCACCACTGGTGGCCACATCTTCAGCTGCCTGGACACTAATCTCTGGAATTTCCTCCTAAACCTCTCCAACTTTCCAATTCACTTTCTTTCTTTAAGAGTCTCCCTAGAAACTACCTCATTGACCAAGCTTCTGGTCAACTGACCTAATATATCCTTATGCCCCTGTGAAACTCCGTGGGACATTTAATTATGTAAAATCTCGATATAAATATAAGTCGTTGCAGTTGTTGTTGTAGCTTTGTAGACGGGCCTGAGCCATCCATTGTACCTCTGCTTTATGAGACTAAAGACTTGGGGATTCTGTCTTTGAGAGGACCACCACATCCCTGATTGTGTTCTGCCAAGAGATACCCTTAACCACTGCACACAACAAGGTGAAAATTGTGGATCTTCTTTTCTTGATAACTGTCAGCCGGCCATGATTCACAATCAGACCAGGTAATGAAAAGTCTGCCTTAATACACTATCCACTTGGTCCCAAGGCTGAGATTAATGTTAATCTATGTGTGTTTCATGAGCCAGGTGGTATCTGCTTTCCCCATATGGGAATAAAGAAATGTATAAAGTACCAGACTGTCTGTCACTGTGGAACCTGGGGAGCAGTATTTGCTAACCAATTCCAGCGGGGTCGGGTTGCGGGGGTGGGGGGGAGTGGTGGCGGTGGTGGTGTTACGAGTGTGGTCAGTGCTGGGCATGCAACACCTTGTTCTATAAAGACGGTTTTCTTGATGTTTTTCGTCAGAGAGGACAAGTTACAAGCACAGGAGAGGTCAGAAATGAATCACTGTTGGCCTTCCAGACTTCCTTGTGCACCCCTGCCTAATTGACAGTAATAAACCAGCACAACAGGTGGATGGGGGGGCAGGGGCTGAGGCTCTCTCATGTAGTTCGATTGCAATGCCACCAGCTGCAAACGGTGTCTTTAATGTCAGAATCTCGTCCACATTATCCAAATGTCGTTCCAGTAAAATTTCTGCTCTAGTTGAGACTCGAACGCATAACCTTGGCATAGCGCGTTGACTGTACTGCTCTATAAGTAGGACACGCTAACCAATGGCGGCATCGTAACACGCACCATCACGGTCATTTCACTGATGACATAGATGATTCCTCGGTGACAGAATGAACAATGAGACCTCAATAAATCTTAATGATATTAAATGAACTTAAATATATTTTGAATAAAATAAAATATTGAAAATAGTTAAGTATAATGATTTATCATTTTGAATTATTTATAATTCGTGCATTTCATTCCTTATCTTTGTGACCCTTATTGTTAACCTTATCCTCCTCTGCTGGAGGGATAGGGTCTGTTCCACTGGTGATGGATGATGCAAAAATCTAACGCTATATCTAAAGCTGACAGGGGAGACTGCAACAACATTCATATTTAGGAGTATAGATCGGCTTTTCCGTGGCCACATATGTGAATCCATGATGGTGTGTTGCCCTCCCCGTCCTAGCGTCAGTGAGAGGTGATGGAACACCCTGAGGGAAGGCGAACAACCAGTTGTCGTGGTCCACATCCATACCAGAGATAGAGGTAAAAAGAGGGACGTGGTCCTGCAGTAGAATTTAGGGAGCTAGGTAAAAAATTATGATGCAGGACTTCAAATGTCGTAATCTGCGGTTTAGTCCCAGTGCCAAGTGCGAGTGAATGCAGAAAAATAGAAAGATAAGACAGATGAATGCGTGGCACAGGAGGGAGGGCTTTAGATTCCTGGGATATTGGGACAGGTTCTGGGGTAGGTGAGACAAGTAGGCCAAACGGGTTGCACTTGAACACAGTTCCTTGAGGGGTGTTTTGCGAATGCTACTCGGAAGCAATAAGATTAACAAAGCAGATGTGTGGGATCCATAAGATGGTATTAGATAGGAGCACCAAGTTGGAGAGAGCACTTCGGGAGACAGATCTCCCTCTCATAAGGAGTAGTAAGCTAATAGGCTGGGTCAGTGTACAGGCAGAAGTAATTGATTCTAATTCAGGGTTACTGTGAATGCACAGATTGCTATAAAGAAGATTCATGAGTTACAGCCACAGGTTGCAATGTGGAAATACAATGTTGTGGCTATAACAGAGGCCTGACTCAAGGAAGGGCAAGACTGGTTGTTAAATATCCCTGAATGGAAAGTATTCAAGAATGATAGGGAAGGAAGAAAAGGGGGCAGAGTTGTATTAATTAAGTGCAGCATTGCAATGCTGGAGAAAGAGGGTGACCAAAAGGGATCAAGGGCAGAATCTATTTGGCTAGTGTTCAGAAGCAAAGAATGTGCAATTGCATTGATCTGTGTCAGCTATATGTCACTAAATGATGAGGATGATGTAGAGAAATACATCTGAAAAGAAATTACAGAGAGGTGCAAACATTTACTTGTACTTAGAATGTGGGACATTAATTGTCCAAATATAGTTTGGGACAGTGGCAGTGTTAATGGCAGAGAGGGGAATGAGTTCCTGGAATGTGGTGAGGGAAATTTTCTTCAGCATTATGTTTCCAGTCCAACGGGGGCAGAGGTACTGTTAGGCGTGGCTCTTGGAAATAAGATGAGCCAAGCAAATCAAGTTTGAGTAGGCGAACATTTACAGGACAATGATCATTGTATCAAACATTTTAAGTTGTCTGTAAGAAAACACAAATAACAGTCCAAAGTAAGATAAATTAACTGAGGGGAAGCCAACTTCGATCGGGTAAGAACAAATCTGGGCAAAATAATTAGGTGTGAAAAGTTGGGAGGGAAAATATAGCTGATCAATTGGCTAGAGTCAAGCAATATTCCCTCGAAAGGAAAAGGCAGAGCTAACAAATCCACAGCTCCCTGGATGATTAAAAGAGAAATCAAGACAAAGAAGAAAAAATGTTTGTTTGACAGTTGTCAGGAGAAAATACCATTGAAAACCAAACTGAATGCAGGACGTTCAGAGATGAGATGAAGAAGCAAATAAAAGAACCAAAGAGCGAGTATGAAAAGAGACTGGTACCTAACTGAAAATTAAATCGCAAAGCATTCTATGGGCATATGAATTGGAAAAGTGTGGTAAAAGGAGAAGTGTGGTAGATTAGGTACTAAAGACGGGGTTACCACATGAAGGTAGAGGGTATACATGAAGAGTCAAATGAATATTTAGCATCTGTCTTCACAAAGGAGGAAGAAGCGACCCAGACCGTGGTAAACAATAAGGGAATTCAGGTACAAATGGGTTTACAATTGAAAAGAAAAGAATGGATATTGGATAGGTTATCTATATTTAACTTCGATAAAGCAGCAGGACTACATGACATACGTCAACGATACCGATGGAAGTGAGGGTGGAAATGGCAGAGGCAGTGGTGTGGGATCCATGAGATGATATTAGATCGGGGTACCTTGACTCTTCAGGCTTCTTTAAATTCGGGGTTCTCATGGGGGACGAGCCAAATGCAGATGTTGCAAACTTGTTCAAAGGAGGGTGTAAAGATAAGCCCAGCAACTATAGGCCACTCACTTTTACTTCAGTGGTGGAGAAAATTCTAGTAACAATAATTCAAAACTAAATCAATAATCATGGGGACAAATAGGGGTTAATTAGGGAAAGCTGAGATGGATTTATTAAGTGCAAATCCGGTTTATCTAAACTGTTGGAGTTGCTTGAGGAGGTAACAAAGAGGGTTGTTGAGGGAAATGCTGTTGATGTGGTGTACATGGACTCCAAAGGGCAATTCCACACAACGGACTTGTGAGCAAAAGTGTAGCTCAGGAATAAAAGGAACAGTGTAACATGGATACAAGATTGGCTGAGAGACAGGAAGCAGAGAGTAATTGGTAATAGATGTTTTTCAGGCAGGATGCAGGCTTGTAGTATTCAGTGTTGGCGCCCTTGCTTTTCTTGATATATTCATAACATAGACTTTGGTGTACAGGGCACAATTTCAAAGGCTGTGGATGATACATAACTTGGAGTCATTGTGAACTGTGAGGAGGACAGTGTAGAACTTTAAAAGAGCATAGATAAATTGGTGGCATGGTCGGTCAGGTGATAGATGAAGTTCAAAGCATAAAAATGTAAACTAATTCATTTGTTAGGAAGAACATAGACAGACATTATCAGTGGCCATCATCGGCAGCAACAGCAATGTACTGAATCACAATCTGTAACCTCATGGCCCGGCATAACTCCCACTCTAACATTAATGTCAAGCCAGGGAATCAACCCTGGTTCCATGAAGAATGCAGGAACAGCACCAGGCGTACCTAAAAATGAGGTGTCAAGCTGGTGAAGCTATAACACAGGACTACTTGCATGCCAAATAGCATAAGCAGCAAGTGATAGATAAAGCTAGGCATCCCACAATCAAGGGATCAGATCTAAGTTTTGCAATCCTATCACATCCAGAAAGGGGACATCAATAGTGCTATCAAGCGGCACTTGCTCAGCAATAACCTGCTCATTGACGCTCAGTTTGGGTTCCACCAGGGCCAGTCAGCTCCTGTTCTCATTACAGCCTTGGTTCAAACATGGAGAAAAGAGCTGAACTCCCGAGATGGGGTGAGAGTGACTGCCCTTGACATCAAGGCAGCATTTGACCGAGTGTGGCATCAAGGAGCCCTAGCAAAATTGGAGTCAATGGCTTCAGGGGAAAACTCTGCTGGTTGGAGTCATTTCTAGCACAAAAGAAGATGTAACTGTTGGAGGTCAGTCATCTCTGCTCCAGGGCATCACTGCAGGAGTTCCTCAGGGTAGTGTCCTCAGCCCAACCATCTTCAGTTGCTTCATCAATGACCTTCCTTCCATCATCACCATTTGTGACTCCTCAGATACTGAAGCAGTCCATGTCCAAATGTAACAAGACCTGGACAATATCCAGGCTTGGGCTGACAAGTGGCAAGGAACATTCATGCCAGACAAGTGCTAGGCAATGACCATCTCCAACAAGACAGACTCCAACCATCACCACTTGATGTTCAATGGCATTACCATCACTGAATCCACCACTATCAATATTCTGGTGGTTACCATTGACCAGAGACTGATCTGGAATAGCCAAATAAATACTGCGGCTAAAAGTCCAGGTCAGAGGCTAGGAATCCTGCGACAAATAACACACCAGCGAGTTCACACTGAGGAGAAGCCATTCAGCAGCACTTCCTGTAGACAGAGGTTCAGGTATTCAGGCAACCTCAAAGCCCACCAGCGAGTTCGCACTGCAAAGAGGTCACTCACTTGCACTGTGTGTGAGAAGTTGGTTATCCAGCTGCTGAGACAACAGCAAGTTCACAAGTGACTACAGGAGTTAGATTCTGCTGTATTTGCTGATCTTAATCACATGCAGGACTGATAGACCGACTATATTTGATCTGTTTGTGTTGATGTTAGCAACCCTATAAATGGCTGGAGTTTGATACTCTGGCTATGTCATTGATTTTTCAGGACTGTATTTTGTCCTTTTTTGAAAACACCATCTGTGACCTCTTCTCTTAATTCAGGAATTCTCAACAGGAACTCAGTTTCAATGAAATTATGAACTTGTAATTCAATCCTAAATTGACCTTTGGTGTAAACTCTACAATTGAGTGTCTGAGAGGTTCCACTGATTAACTCTGGAACAGTTCCTACAGATTGGAGAGTAGCTAATATAACCCTGCCATTTAAAAAGGGAGGTGGAGGGAAAACAGGGAATTATAGACCAGTCAGCCTGATGTCGGTAGTGCGGAAAATTCTAGAGTCCATTATAAAAGATTTTATAGCTGAGCACTTGGAAAACATTGGCAGAATTGGACAGAGTCAGCATGGAATTGCGAAAGGGAAATCATGCTTGACAAATCTACTGGAATTTTTCAAGGTTGTAACTAGTAGAGTTGGATGATGGGAAGCCAGTGGATGTGGTTTATTTGGACTTTCAGAAGGCTTTTGACAAAGTCCCACATAAGAGATTAGTGTGTAAAATTTAAGCGCATGAGATTGGGGGTTGCGTATTGAGATGGATAGAAAACCGGTCGGCAGACAGGAAACAAAGAGTAGGAATAAACGGGTCTTTTTTTGGAATGGCAGGCAGTGACTAGTGGGGTACCACCGGGATCGGCGCTAAGACCCCAGCTATTCACAATATATATTAATGATCTCCAACTTTGCAGATGACACAAAGCTGGGTGTGAGGGTGAGTTGTGGGGAGGATGCAGAGATGCTTCAGTGTGATTTGGATAAGCTAAGTGAGTGGGCAAATGCATGGCAGATGCAGTATAAAGTGGATAAATGTGAGGTTATCCACTTTGGTAGCAAAAGCAGAAAGGCAGATAATTATCTGAATGGTTATAAATTGAGAGAGGGGAATGTGCAACAAGACCAAGGTGTCCTCGTACACCAGTCGCTGAAAGTAAGCATGCAGATGGTAAAGAAGACAAATGGTATGTTGGCCTTCATAGCGAGAGGATTCAAGTACAGGAACAGGGATGTCTTGCTGCCAATATACAGGAATTTGGTGAGACAACACCTGGAATATTGTGTGCAGTTTTGGCCTCCTCATCTGAGGAAGGATGTTCTTACTATAGACAGAGTGGAGCAAAGGTTTACCAGACTGATTCCTGGGATGGTGGGGCTGACATGTGAGGAGAGATTGAGTCGGTTAGGATTATATTCGTTGGAGTTCAGAAGAATGAGGGGGGAATCTCATAAAAACCTATAAAATTCCACCAGGACTAGGCAGGGTAGATGCAGGAAGGATGTTCCTGATGGTGGGAGAGTCCAGAACCAAAGGTCACAGTCTGAGGATATGGGGTAGACCATTTAAGACTGAGGTGAGGAGAAATTTCTTCACCCACATAGTGGTGAGCCTGTGGAATTCGCTACCACTGAAAGTTATTGAGACAAAAACATTGTATGTTTTCAAGGAGTTAGATATAGCTCTTGGGACAAGAGGGATCAAATGATATGGGGAGAAAGCGGGAGCAGGCTATTGAGTTGGATGATCAGCCGTGATCATAATGAATGACGGAGCAGGCTCGAAGGGACGAATGGCCTACTCTTGCTCCTATTTTCGATGTCTCTATGATAGTTTCATGATTAAGACTAACTTTCAATTCCAGATTTATTTTGCCTTAAAGGTATTAATTGAATTTAAATTCCACCAGCAGCCATGGTGGGATTTAAACCCATGTCTGCAGAGCATTTGCCTGGACCTCTGGATTAATCTAGTGACACAACCAATCTCTGATATCTATGTCCTCTGCACTCACCCATCACCCTCTCCTCTCTGACCTACACAGGCTCCTGATTAAGCAGCAATCCAATTTCAAATTCTCCTCCTTCCTTTCAAATCCCTCCACGACCTTGCCCTTTCCTATTTCCAGTCATACAGATGTTTGAATCCTTTTCCACAGAAAAACATAACTTCCAGGTTCTGAAGAATCAGATGAGTCTGTCAGATTTTGATCTGATGTTTTGAGTTTCCCGCCTTCAAATCCTTTTCTTCTATTATCCCGTGTAAAAAAATCCATGACTGTCAGTCCAGGAAGGAAGTTGAGAAGAGACAAACATTTCTCTTGGTCTGAGTTTGCTGTGTATAAATCCTCCCCTTCTAACCCCCTGTATAAGGAGTTTCCAAAATCCATACCTGTCCATCCAGGGGAGAATGTCACAACATTCTCTCCTCCTATATAAAAACAAAACAGAATTACCTGGAAAAACTCAGCAGGCCTGGCAGCATCGGCGGAGAAGAAAAGAGTTGACGTTTCGAGTCCTCATGACCCTTCGACAGAACTAGGTGAATCCCAGGAAGGGTTGAAATATAAGCTGGTTTAGGGTGGGGGGGTGGTTGGGTGGGGGGAGAGAAGTGGAGGGGGGTGGTGTGGTTGTAGGCAAAAGCAGTGATAGAAGCAGATCATCAAAAGATGTCACAGACGGCAGAACAAAAGCACACATAGGTGTCGAAGTTGGTGATATTATCAAAACGAATGTGCTAATTAAGAATGGATGGTAGGGCACTCAAGGTATAGCTCTAGTGGGGGTGGGGGGAGCATAAAAGATTTAAAAATATTTAAAAATAATGGAAATAGGTGGGAAAAAGAAAAATCTATATAATTTATTGGAAAAAAAACAAAAGGAAGGGGGAAGAAGCAGAAAGGGAGTGGGGATGGAGGAGGGAGGTCAAGACCTAAAGTTGTTGAATTCAATATTCAGTCCGGAAGGCTGTAAAGTGCCCAGTCGGAAGATGAGGTGTTGTTCCTCCAGTTTGCATTGGGCTTCACTGGAACAATGCAGTAAGTCAAGGACAGACATGTGGGCAAGAGAGCAGGGTGGAGTGTTAAAATGGCAAGCGACAGGGAGGTTTGGATCATTCTTGCGGACAGACCGCAGGTGTTCTGCAAAGCGGTCGCCCAGTTTACGTTTGGTCTCTCCAATGTAGATGAGACCACATTGGGAGCAATGAATGCAGTAGACTAATTCTCTCCTCCTGCTACCTGGACCAGGATGGCCGCGCATGCGTACTCCTCCTTTGCTGCATGTAAAATGGCGGCCAACAACTCGGGCCTGGCAGCGGAGAAACGGCCCGCGCTTATGCAAACCCGGGGCCAGTAGCTTCTTACTCGGGTTTGAATGCCTCCACTGGGTGTTTCTAAATCCTCCCCGTCCACTCCTCCGCCTCCATTACCTTACTAAATCGGCCCTTTCTCTCCAGTTGTGGTGTCGACATTAGCATCGTCCTGCAGCTCCGCCAACACCCGTATTGCGCATGCTCTATTCGCAATTCGTCATTGCGCCTGCGCAGGAGCCTTCTGTGCTGAGGATAAGGCGTATTCTGACCTGTAATGAATGCTGGGTAAACGTCCTGCCATTGAAATGCGACACTGTTGAACAGATAAGTTTTTTTTCAGATTCGGTTACAATTGAAGCCATCATGCCAAGATATAAAATGATTAAATCAATTGATATTGCAACCAAAGAGCATGGGCCCTCCAGCATTGTTCTATCCCTGGCGTAATTAACAGCAGAAAACTCCTCACAGTTAGGTATGAACTCATTGGAGTCACAGCAGAAGGGGCAATCAAGTGATTTCTTTCCCATACATATTTGAACCACATCTTGCTGGTAAGAATGCAGAGATTGTGGTTGAAATCCTTGGAACATTTGAAGCTGGCGTTTTAACTGAGGAAAGCTTTCACACACATTATGTATCTGAATGGTCCCTTTCCAGTGTGACTGCTATTGCATCAATGAATGGGGTGACCGTGTGAATCCATTTCCACTTTCAGCTGGTGATGATCTTTTAATGCTGCGGTTTGACCCATCAGCTTCCAGCTCAGTTGGGAATCTCAAATCCTTTATGCACTGAGTTCTACATTCTTAATACTCTCCAGTTAAAGAAAGACAAAATACTGCAGATGCTTTATATCTGTAATATTCAGCAGATCTGATCGCATCTGTGCTGACATTTCAAGCCTGTGACCTTTCATCGGAAATGCACTGTGTCTGCACATGACTCAACGAACTCTGTTTTTCAATGCGCTGAAGCTGCCAGTGAAAACTTCCCTCCGCTTCACTGGAAGTATGAGGGACAACTTTGCAGACATGTCTTCAAGTACAATGAATTATGTCATTTCAAAAGTAAGCCTTGTACCAACAAAACTCAGAATTTCAGAATTAGAATGGCCACTTCCCAGGAAGTGACAGTGTCTCCCAACAAGAATGATCTGAATGATTAAGGGAAAGAAAATGGGGAACCGTCTGTCAACCCTATTCACGTCAAACTGAGCTGCGAGAAAACATTGGATAGGATGGGTTTGATTTCCTTGACCAGACGAGGCTAAGGGGAGATTCAATTGAGGTGTATAAAATTATGAGGGACCGACATAGAGTGGACAGGAAGGGGACATTTCTGTGAGCAGAGAGATCAATAACCAGGGACATAGATTTAGAAAGAAAGAAAGAAATTCTCACATTTATATAGCGTCTTTCACCACTACCAGAATCCCAAAGTGCTTTCCAGCCAATGAGGTACTTTGGAAGTGGATTCACTGTTGTAATGTAGGAAGCATAGCAACTCCCACACACATCAACGTCATCATGAGCAGAGAATCTGCTCTTGTGATGTTGAATGAGGGATAAATATTGGACAGGACACAGGACCCTTCTCTTTGTGAAATAGTGACATGGGGTATTTTACATCCAGCTGAGAGGGCAGACAATGCCTCAGTTTAATGCCTAATCCAAATGACAGCACTTCCATCAGTGCAGCAGTCTATCAGTACACTGCTGGGGTGTCAGCTGAGATTGTGAAGCTCATGCACTGCAATGGGATTTACATCCACCATGTTCTGATGGCCTCCTTCTGGGCAGTAGATATTTTTATAATCCCAATAAGGACTGTTGATGTTTGAAGAGAAATTCAAACACCCAGTGATTAACCACATGATTCCATGGTTTGAAACATATACATTTCACTGTATTGGAATCAAGTAAAGCAAACATATGTCGAAGATAAAAACTTACATTTTACATCTTAAAGCATGACAAAAGCCAATCACATCTACTTCAAACTAAAATTCTCAATGGAACTTCTCCCTTTCTCTTATGTCTTTCCTTAGAAACTCTTTGATCACTTATCAGGCTTTTGAATGTTTCTTTACTTCCTGGGACCAACCAGAGTGCCACAGCTCTCAGAAATTCACACTGTTCCTGCTATCCTCTGAGATATGAGCTTTCTTGGGGTTCTTCCATTCGACTGCAGCTAAACGATCCTCCACTGCCCCTTAAGCACCTCAGAATTGTGGACAATCCTGCTCAAGTGTGGGTTTCACTTCTGACTCTGCCTCAGAAATACCCGTGATTTCTGGCAGGCCTTTTGCTTCTGGTCTGCAGTTATTTTTCAGCTCTTGGCAGATTCTCCCCTTCTCTACCTGCTGCACTTAGGGCTTACAGCCACCAATTTTGGTACTTTCAGCTCCAAACACTTTCTGGACTTCTGGAAACTTTCCACAGACAACTTCCCAGAAATACCATCAACACTCCACCCTGAATCACTCATCTCCATGGTAATAGAGGTTAGTTCAGATGTCTAATAAATATTCACATTGTCAGCATCCACAGTATTTTGCTTTTATCCCAGTGAACATGGTTCAGTCCTGGATGTGACTAACAACAAAATTCAATCACTGTAGTTACTTGTGAACTTGCTTGTGAGTCAGCAGGTTGGATGGCTCAGTGAATCCCTTCCCACATTCAGAGCAGGTGAACGGTCTCTTCCGAGTGTGAACTCACTGGTGTTTAGTGAGGTCAGATGACCACCTGAACCCAGTCCTGCACTGAGAGCACCTGAATGGTCTCTCTTCAGTGTGAATATGTTCATGGGATATCAGTGTTTTGGAACTTTTATAGAAACTCCCGCCGTCCGGGCATTTAAAAAGTCTCTCATCAGTGTGAACTTGCTGGTGTGTCAGCAGGTTGGATGACTGAGTGAAACCCTTCCCACACTTGGGGCAGGTGAACAGCTTCCCCGCAGTGTGAATTCGCTTGTGTGTCCGAAGGCTGGATGACTGAGTGAATCCCTTTCCACACTGAGAACAGGTGACTGGTCTGTCCCCAGTGTGAATTTGCTGGTGTGCAGTGAGGTTAGATGATTGTCTGAGTGCAGTCCCACAGTGAGAGCACCTAAACGGCCTCTCGTCAATGTGAACACGTTGATGGCATATCAGTTCCCCGGGACTTTTAAAACACTTCCCGCTGTCTTGGCAATTAAAAGGTCTCTCTCCAGTGTGAACTCGCTGATGTCTCAGCAGGGTGGATGACTGAGTGAATCACTTCCCACACTTGGAGCAGGTGAATGGCCCCTCCCCATTGTGACAGCATCGATGAATTTCTAGGTTGGATGGGGATCTGAATCCCTTCCCACAATACTCACATTTCCACGATTTCTCGGTGGTGTAATTGCGCTTGTGTCTCGACAGGCCAGATGATCGGCTGAAGCTTTGCCCACACAAAGAGCACGTGTACGGTTTCTCCCCCCTGTGAAGAGTGCTTTTACCTTCCATGTTCAAAATCTGATCATATTCAGGTTCTGACAAACTGAGTGACTCTGCCAGATTCGCTTTGAGATTTCCGCCTTCAAATCCGGATGTTCAAAAATCGTGTAAAAAAAGTCACTATCAGGCCAAGATTAAACATTCAGAACAGACAAACATTTCTCTTGGTTTGAGTTTGCTGTGTGTAAATCCTCCTAACCCCTGGAAAAGGAGTTTCCAAAATCCATCCCTGTCAGTGCAGGATAGAAATTCCCAAAATTTTCTCCTCCTGCTACCTGGACCAGGATGACCGCACTTGCGCTCTGCTGCACATTGCCTCTTATAAAGATGGCAGCCATTAACTTGGGCACCGGTTTCGTGCGAACGAAGGAACTACAGGTTCTTATTCGAGCGTTGAGGCCTCCATTGCGTGTTCATGAAGACTCCCCACCCACTCGGCCGCTTCCATTACCGTCCTCCGATCGGCCATTTCTGTCTGGTTCTAGAGCCTTCCCACAGCAGCACCCACATCGCGCATGCGTCTGTCGGAAACCACACTGCGCATGCACCGTTCACAATTCAGTATTGCGCCTGCGCAAACATCTCTGTGAAACTAGGGCATATTTTCTTTCGTAGCAAATGCTGGGTAAGAGCACCACCATTAACATGAGATTTTGTTGACAACAATTAAGCTATATGGTCCAATTATGATCGGAGCCAAAGGGCCACGATATAAAATTTTTAAATCAATTTTTACAGTACCAAAGTGCATGGGGCCTCCACCGTAGATCTCCAGTGGGCGTAGTTAATGATAAAATAATTTCACCCCAGTTAGATTTGAATTCACTGGAATCTCAGCAGGTAGAGAGAATAAGTGATTTCCCCCTCCACGCCATCCCCACCGACACATGGAACATGTAAACCATGTCTTGCCAGTAAGAATCCACTGATTGTGAATCGAATGCTTTGAACTTTTAAAGCTTGAGTTTTAACAGGTGGGGAAACTGAGTAAAACTGTGCCTAGATGGACTTAAACCACCAACCTTTCAGCTGACAGCTGAAAGCGCTGCATGAGCTCACCAGAGAAGCAGCGTGGTGGGTCACTGGTTAAGATTCCGGTGCTTTCAGTTTCTTCTTTCGATTCCCAGTGTCGATGACGTGTAAATGTTGTAACGAGCAGCCAATAACCAATTCTACAAAGCCTCAAAACGTTAGCTCTGTTGTTCCCGACTCAAATGCTGCCAAACCTGCTGAGAGCTTCCAGCACTTTCTGTTTTCATTATAATTGCAGATTGACCATAACATAAAACACATAGTCGACCATAATCAGTGGAATGAGGACAGAGTCAAACTTTCAGATGGATGGTATTTTTAGAACTGGAAATATCTGAGAAGGGGAGTTTTTTATTTATTCGTTCATGAGATCTGGGCATTGTTGGTTGGTAAGCATTTATTCCCTTTTCCCAATTGCCGTTCAGAAGGTGATGGTGAGCGGCTTTCTTGAACCGCTGCAGTCCATGTGGTGTAGATGCACCCACAGTGCTATTAGGGAGGGGATTCCAAGATTTTGACCCAGCAACAGTGAAAGAACGGCAATATATTTCCAAGCCAGGGTGGTATGTGACTTGGAGGAGAACATCTAGGTGGTGGTGTTCCCGTGTGTCTGCTGCCCTTGTCCTTCCAGATGATAGTGGTCGTGGGGTTGGAAGGTGCTGTCAAAAGAGCCTTGGCGAATTCCTTCAGGGCATATTGTAGATAGCACACACTGCTGCCACTATGTGTCGGTGGTGGAGGGAATGAATGTTTTTGGATTGGGTGCCAATTGATCTGGCTGCTTTGTCCTGGATGGTGTCAAGCTTCTTGAGTGTTGTTGGAGCTGCACTCATCCAGGCAAGTGGGGACTATTCCATCACAGTCCTGACTTGTGCCTTGTAGGTGGTGGACAGGCTTTGGGGAGTCAGGAGGTGAGTTACTCGTTGTGCAATTCCTAGCCTCTGGCCTGCCCTTGTAGGCACAGTATTTATGTGGTTAGTCGAATTCAGTTTATGGTCAATGGTAACACTCCCCCCCCTCCCACCCCTCCCCAGGATGTTGATAGGGGGGATTCAGCAATGATAATGCCATTGGATGTCATGGGGTGATATTTAGATTCTCTTTTGTTGAAGATAGTGATTACCTGGCACTTGTATGGCGTGAATGTTAATGTGCGAGTTAGTTTTAAAAATATGCAAAAAATTAAAGTGTTTAGAATTTGAAGTGTGTCAGATGCTTTTAGTGATGAATGTCTGCCGTGCGTTGTCACATAAGTTTCACGGGAGATGAGGTTGGTGGGTTTTGGAAATTGAAAGTTGCACATGAGCGCCCTGTGGGCCTATTTCACCTCACTGTCCATTTCATGTTCCAGCCAATGGCAGACATTGTTGTTATTCCTGGTCTGAATTGAAGAAATGGCAAAAGTGGCATAGGCAAGGCAAGTTGCAAACCTTGTGGCCATCTTTCCTGTTGGTCTCATGGTTAGTATTTGGCACTCTCACTGCTCCACCACCGGTTTGATTCCCAGTCAAGGAAAAATTAAATGTTACTTTTGTGCGACTTATCCAAATGAATACGGATTCCTTTATCATGGGTAGCAGAAACGTGTACCTGTTCTGCCAGAATCAGTCGAGTGCAATTCCTTGTCTCGCATCAGAAATGGAAATGTTGAACGTTTGACCTGGAATAAGAGAAGAGCCATGAGTGAAATTTAAAAAAAAAAGGCCAGTGATCGGCTGCAAGGTATGAACTGACTACAGAGATTTTGGTGCAAGGTTTAATATGTGTGGTAATGGAACTGACTTTACTGCCCACTGTTAAAAGTGGCACAAATATCAGACCGAGATAGATAAGTTCTTGATTGGTAAGGGGATCAAAGGTTACGGGGAGAAGGCGGGAGAATGGGGTTGAGAAACTTATCAGCCATGATTGAATGGCGGAGCAGACTCGATGGGCCGAATGGCCTAATTTCTGCTCCTATGTCTTATGGTATTATGGTCTTACCACTCCTGATCAACCAACAACAAATGCTCTTAGAAAGGAGCACGCCAGGCCGAATGGCCTCTTTCTTTGCTGTAACTTTCTATAATCTTATATTTCCAAACACCACAGATGCTCTTTCACGGTCATTCTGCCATTTTATAACGCACTGTAGTGAAATATGATTTTAGTTTATTAGTACAGAACTTTAGTATTGCTGAAAAAGACAAATGTTGTCGAATCTTTTCACCTTGCACTCAGCAGGACAATTCGCAAGAGAACAACAATTCATACTGCCTGAGAGAGAGTGCCGATTGGTTGTAAGTGGACTTTGATTGGTAGAGGCGTTTCCATGGAAATCAGTAAACTGATGACTGACAATTAACTGCCAAGCTTTGTTTAGATTCAAACCAAGCAGGCTGGCTCTGAATAGTGAAGCCATTGCCCTGAAGATTGAACCAGAGAATGGCTTTGGCATATTCGAGGGTCATTCGGGGAATTACTGCTAAATTGCTTGTGTCCTATTTCAGTCCCAGTGCTTGTTTTTGTTGTGTTGTGGTTATCACATTTGCTTTACACGCCGAAAATTCCGATTCGAAACTCACTGCAGAACAGTAGAACTGGCAACATTTGTGGAAAATTCTCTTGCCGCCATTGACAACCTGGGATCAGTGTGACAATGAATGTTGATGAGGTGGGGGATGGGAGGGAAAACATTGAAAGCTTCGCCTCTCGGTGCCTTTGAATCAAAAATCTTTCAGTTAACAGCCGAATGCGCTGACCAATTGTACTCCAGAGACTGATGCAACTTTTGCGTTCACTTGTACAAGCACACGAACATCTCTTTGAATGTCAGAACACAACTTTCTAAAAATGCACTACTTTGTTGGTTTTTAAAGTTATCTTTGCGACCACATGAGCAATGTTAGGCTTCCCTTATGGGGAATTAGCCATAGGCTAGGAGAGTTGAACTCGTGACCCCTGGTTTACAAGACCAGTGCTCTAAGCACTGAGCTATGGAGCCTACTGCCAAATAAAGTGCATGGAAAGTTGACCATAATCAATAGACAGAGGGACAGGCTAGATGACATTTGATAGACCTGGAAATGTCTGAGAGGGAGGACAGGGAGTTAAAAGATGCGACATGAAAGCGGCAGAATTTGATGTGTGTCAGTTACTTTCAGCGATGAATTTCTGCCGTGTGTCGCCTTGTCAGTTTCACAGGAGCCACAGGGATGAGGTTGGTGGCACCTGGTTAAAGTGTGCAATAATGAGAAATGTAGTCAGCAGGATCCAAACCCCAATGAATTTCAAATCCATCACCTTAAACATTCAGCCGCGACTAACAGCTGCTCCCGGCTCAAATGTGATCTTATCAAATCAGGGATAATTACAAAATAATTCACTCGGCCCATCGTGTCTGTGCCAGATCTCTGGAAGAGCAACTTAACCAATTCCACACACCCACCTTTAACCCACAGCAAATTATATTTGTATAGCCTCTCCCCGTTCTCCCTGTCAAAATAAAGGACCACAAACCCCCTGCATTAAACTAGAATTCCCTTTTGTTCAGCCAAAGGAAATTCCTAAAGTGCCCGAATGGGGGAATGTGACTGAAACTGTGGCAGCGCTGGGATTTGGATGAACTCCTATATTCACAAAAAACACACATCTGTTGGAACTCGCTGGGTAACAGCAGAGGTGTCAATATTTGTTAATTATTTTATTTTGTTTGCCACTAAAGGACCCAGTGACAGCCCGGAACTGTGTGACAATGAATGATGTTCCAGCTAACAGCAATCGCTCTTGTCATTGGCTGAAGAAGTCGGTTGTGTTTGATACAAACGTGTCACTTTGGGAGAGAAACGTGTCTCTGGCGAACGAGGTCTGGAATGAAAACAGAAGGTGCACGAAGCATGGATCAGCTGGGTTGTGAGGCTTGCAACCAGTTTCTCTGGTGCTCTAGTGATTAGGAATTGGTGCTTTCACCGCTGTGGTTCCATATATACTTTTTGATATTAACACAATTCATTTATGCAATTGATTTCATAGCGAATTTAAAACAACACATTTTTTCTTCTCAAGTTTCCCTCGTTATTTCTGGGCTGATATCTACAGTCTGATTCAATGTGCTCTACAAACGGGAGAGCTGGATTCAAGTTCCAGTCCCTGGCGGAGTGGGTCCGAATCCCGCAGCTGCCAAACTTTTAGATGCTTCCCCCTTTTGGGCACTTTAGGAATTCTGTTTGAGTGGACAAGAGACAACTCCAGTTTAATGCCGGGCGGGAGAGCGGGAGTGGGGGGCAGAGTGCGGATTGTGGTCTTTGATTTTGTTTGGAAGAATGGGGAGAGGCAATACAAATATAAATTGGTGAGGGGGAAAGGCCGGTGAGTGGAATTGGTTGAGATGCTCCTCCAGAGATCCAGCACAGGCACAATGGGCCGAGTGACTGACTTTGTCACCATCTCTCATTCGATATGAGCATGTGAGCGTCCTTGGACTATGGATGTGTTGTTAGTCATGGACGAGTGTTTAAAGCGATGGTTTCAACATCTATCGGGTCTTCCCAATGTAGGTTGCAATCCTGCTGACTGCGGCTCTTATTATTCCCGATTTTAACCAGGTACCAACAGGATTAATTATCGGGTAAATAGAATAAAAGAAAACCAAGTGGGCTTTCTTATTTAAATTAATCTGTATGGACTCACGAAATCTGCAGTCACAAATGGAAGAAACTGAGCCAGTTAGTGTCATCCTTTCTTTCTTTCTGGGTGTTTGGCTCTTCTCAGCCCTCTGTCACTCTCGGTGTATATGTCTGTGTGTGTTCCTCTGTCTGTGTCAATGTGGTTCCGTTCCCCATTTTTCACAATCCATACTTCATTCACCTTAGTTGTGTGGCTTCATACTAAAATCGTAGAGAGAAAATAAAAATAGATTTAAAAGATTGAAGAGGAATTTTTTTTCTGTTTTTTTTGAGTGGAAACTGTTCAGCTACTAAGTGTCTATATTACAAAGTGGAAGGTGATTGAAATTTTCACCGAGCAACATTTAAACAGACATTCACCGGGTCCTTATGGTTGAATGTTTAAGGCCAATTGAGGCAAGAGTAAATACAAATAGTCCAAACTCATATCCCTCGGACATTAGAAACTGTATTTCTTCTCGAAGCTGTTCTACGTGTGACATGTGCAGCTCTGATGTGAAACTTCAACTCTCACTCCACTGATTCGGGTGGAGGTGTTGTGGGTTTCAGTTTTCAATCAATAAGTAAATCAGACCTGTTTTAACAGTTTGTACCAGATCAATAAACCTTCATTCTCTGACCAGGAAATGATCCTGGACCACAGCAGCACAAGGGCCGAATCCTCACCTCTAAATCACGAGGAAAGCTGTCTATAACTTTTGCAACGTGCTTTATCTGCGCCACATTTGCCATTTCTTCAGACAATTCCACCAGAGACAAAATTTTCCTACAGAATTTTGTGTTTAACTAGAACTCAAACAACATCTTCAGCTAATGATACCCATTGTTTTTAAGGGGTGAGTACAGTGGAGGATTGGCACCAATAACCTGTCGTTCAACTGGTCTGATTCCAAATCCCATGCCGGAAATAACAAGAAAACCCCCTGAAATTGCTCAGTGTCTTGACTTCAAAAGCATCGGATAGAATGTAAGAAAGCACATTCCTCCATAGTTTGCAATAAAATGTCGGAATGATTATGAAAGAAGCAACCGTGATGCTGGAAAAGATAAAATTATGGACAGTTACAGCAAAAAAGAGGCCATTCGGCCTGGAGCGCTGCTTTCAAAGGGCAGTTGTGACTGATTGGTCAAAAGTGATATTTGTGTCAGTGTAAACAGTCGGCAGTAAAATCTCTCACATTACCATGGCAGACATTCATCACAGAAAGCAACTGACACACATCAAGTTCTGCCGCTTTCATGTCGCATCTTTTAGCTTCTTGCTCTCCCTCTCAGACATCTCCAGGTCGATCAAATATCATCCACGTGGAACGTTTTCCTGTTCCCCTTTCCACTTATTATGGGGACTTACTCTACCAGGTGGTGGTGTTCCCAAATATCTGCTGCCATTGAACTTCTAAATGGTAGTGGTCGTGGGTTTGGAAGGTGCAGCTGAAGGAGCCTTGATGAGTTCTTGCAATGCATCTTGTAGATGGTACACACTGCTGCTACTGTGCGTCGGTGGTGGAGGGAGTGAATGGCGAAGGTGATAGGTGAGGTGTCAACAAGTGGACTACTTTGTGCTGGATGGTGTCGAGCTGGAGCCAACAGTGTGCTACTGGAGCCGCTCTCACCCAAGCAAGTGGGGAGTGTTCCATCACACTCCTGACTTGAGCCTTGTAGTGCCGTGCGATTTTGGGGGTTCAATGGGTGAATTACTTTCTTCAGCATTCTCCGTGCCCGTCTTACCAAAGAAATTATTGGGCAGGCATGAATTTCTAAACAAAAGCACAGAACAGAATTTGCTATCAATGAATATTTACTGTATGAGGCAATCTGTAGTTACAGTTTGAATAGGAGAAAACAAAAACAAACTGAAACATTCTGGTGAAGATAAATCTCATGTTTGTGGAATGATCCAGCATTATTTCTTCTCTCTCACACACACACAGAGAACAGGCAATGTCTCACATGTAATCCTGTTGGCTGTAATGAAAATGAATATCAGGAGCTGCGCAGAACAAACTGTCACCTCTAGTTTTAGGCCAATGTCAGAGGCCCATTTCGAGCTCGATGTCCACCTTATAGAGACATAGGCTAGTGCAGTAACAACAGAGGCAAGGCCTGGTGTGGTTACTGAGGCAGGGCCTAGTGCAATTTAAGCAGAGACATTTCTAATGCAGTAATAATAGAAACAGTATCTAATGTTACTTAAGCAAAGACGTGATCAAGTGCATGAATAACTTGGATGGGGACGACTGCTATATTAACATAAACAATGCCTATTGCTGTAATATCTGAGACAGGTCTATTGCAGTAGTTACTGATACAGGCCCTGGATTAATATCAAGTGAAATAGAGTAGTTATTACAGGCACAGGGCATAGAGTAATTGTTTCCTAGAGAGAGTCTAAGGCCGTAATAACGGAGATTGCCTCCAGTGTAAGAGAGACAGACATGATCTCGTGGAGTAAAGACAGGGAAAGGGAGAGTGGAATAGAAGCAGAGACAGAGGTACAAAGACAAAGTCTCTGCAAAGACAGGATCTACTTTGATTAAAAAGACAGACAAGCTTGATTGTGACACAGGCTGATATAGAGTCTAGTGTAACTTGTTCTGAAATATGGTCCAGTGGAATATAGGTGCAGACATCATTCAGTGTGTTATAAGCAGGTGGAATCTAGTGGAACAGAAGTGAGGCAGTGCCGAGTGCAGTAATAATTGAGACAGGATCTTGTGTAATATGAACCAGCCTAGTGTAGCGATAACACAGACCGGATCCAGTTTGAGAAAACTGATACAGGGTCTAGTGGAGATTCACATAATTCAGGGCTCTTTGTAATATCAACTGACGCAGTGTCTGGTGAAGTAAATACTGGCAAATGTACGAGATTAATAAAAACAGATACATAGACAAGTACAGCAATACGAGAGTAATGGTATAGGACAATAACCACAGAAACAGGGAATTGTATGATATGAATGGAGGCATGTATTGGTGTAGCATTACCTGAGACAGGGTCCAGTTCGATAGACACGTGGCACCGGTTCTACTGGAGTAATAGCTGAGACAGAGTCCTGTGAAATGCAAATAAAAACCTGTTCTAGTTTCCTATAACCAGAGACAGTGAGAACTATAACTAGTGCAGTGCCAACTGGGGCATGGCTTATTGTAACTTTAGCCAAGACCTGCTTCAGTGCAGTCATGACTGAGATAGGGCCAACTGTATTGTGGCCCTATTAACAATTGAGATTGAACCAATTACAGAAACAACTGAGAGATGACCTTCTCTAATATTATCAGAGACATGTCCTAGTGTAATAGAAATAGAAACGGTATCTAATTTAATATGAACAGAGACAGTGCCAAATGCAGTAATAATTGAGACAGTGCCTGCTTCGTGATGTGAGCAATCTCAGTTTCACTGCCATCCACTGGTCAGACTTTGCTATTGCAGGTGTTAGGAAAACGTCGATTCCATTTACCGTTTCTGAGATCAATGGTTAAAATCAGAAATAATGGAAAACGCATTCAGCAGGATTTGAACCTGCGCGGGGTAGCCCCAATAGATTCCAAATCCACCGCCTTAAGCACTCGGCCATGACTACAGACCTTGACAGTAAGCCTGCATTATTTATATGAAGTCATAGAATAGTTACAGCAGACAAAGAGGTTCTTCTTCCCATCCTGTCACTGCCACAACCCAACCTTTTCTCCGCAACCCTACAATTTATACTCCCCCTCCTCATTCTCCCTCCCAAACTGGGAATGAAAGAGTGAGAATGAGAGAAGAAGAGAAGTGATGGGCTTTGTAGATCCCAGGGGAAAGAGACTCCAGGAACAGTTGATTGTGACAGTTCACACAGCAACAAGAAAGCAACATTCCCTGAGGAGGTGAAATAGCATAATAGCTTCTTTACCCAGAGAGTGGTGGGAATGTGGAACCCGATGTTAAAGTGAATTGTACAGATACTTTTAAGTGGAAACTAGGCAAAACTTTAAGGGAGATGGAAATAGATAGTTACAATTGTAGATTTAAATAAAAGAAAATTGGAGGAGGATGAAGTGGATCAAGTATCCCGGAGCGGACTGGTTGGACCAAATTCCCATTTCTGTTTCCTCCATCCTGTGAGAATAATACCAGATTCTGCCGCCTCTCCACATGATTGAAATGGCTTATCCCTGACACTGTTCATGTGAATACTGCCTGTATCCTCTCCAAAGACTTGATATCTTTTTTAAATTGTGAACTCAATACTTCAGCTGAGGTTCAATAAATGGTTTACAAAGATTCAGCAGCATCAGTTTGCTTTTGAACTCCAAGCCTCCATTAATGAAGCCAAGGACCACATGAGCTATTTTTAAAGAAAGCAGAGAGATCAGCTTGTCCTACTACCTTCGAAGATTTGTGTACAGAAAGTCCCACGTCACTCTATCCCTCTACTCAGTTCTCCGCCAAACAACCATTCACAGCCCGTGTGTGTTTTTTCCTTCACTACCTCGTTCTGAACACTGTCCACAAGCCTTGCAGAATGGGTCGTCCAATCTAATTTCGCCATTTCCTCGCTTCAGACCCGCTTCATCAGGGATAACTTTGTCCTTCAAAATGGCAATTGTTCAGCCAATGAGGGCAACCGTTGCTGTGAGCTGGAACACAAAATCGACAGTGAGGTGAAATAGTTCCACAAGCTGCTCCTGTGTAAATTTCAATTTCCAAAAGCAACCAACCTCATCCCTGCAGCTCCTGTGAAACTGACAAGGGAACACATGGCAGAAATTCATCATTGAAAGTAACTGACACACATTGTCATGTCTCATCTCTTTCTGCTTCTGTCCCCGACTCTCCTCCAGCTCCCTCTGCCCGTCCAGCTCCCGGGTCAATTAGCTGCTTGATGCAGACACAGTCAGTTCATGAACCCAAGCTTTCCCTGGAAAGCAGGGACAGAGAATAGAAGTCCCAAAGCTTCCTGAAGGGATGGGTTCGCAGATGACAGGGTAAAGATAAAACAGGATCTCTCTTCCTGGTTCTCCCACATACTGATTATATGAAAAGGACACAGGGACAATCCACTGTCTGTTTAAATGTTGCTCAGTGAAAAGTTCAATCATCCTTCGCTGTGTAACACTGGGGCACTGAGTCAACAAGCAGTCTCCACTCAAAAATAAACACAGGAAGTAGCAATCATATCTGGCAGCATGTAAACCTGGTGTTATCCCCTGTACCATTTACCATGAAGATACATAACAAAAGTGAACACAGAAGGCCACACCCAGACATATACACCGAGAGGGATAGAGGCCTAAAGAGAGACAAACACCCATGTCACTTGGCTCAGTTTTCTTCCATTTCTGGCGATTTGGTGAATGCTTTCAGATGAACGGAAATGAAAGAGCGCGCAAGTGAAGCGGGAAAAAAATGCTGCAGCATTTCAGACTAATTTCATTTCACCAGCTGTTAGCTGTGGAGACAGCAAAAGGGATGAAGAAGGAACAGCGCAGTCAACAGGACTCGAGCCTGCACCAGGAACCCAGAATGGATTGCGAACCCCTCCGCTTCACCACTCAGCCAAGACTATATTTACTGCCAAACTATGAACGTTGTTCAACTACAATTACAGAATGGTTACATTGGTACAGCTGGCACTTGGCCCCACCTACTTCCGGTCACCCTGCAATTTTTATCGCCTCTCCTCGTTCTTCCTACCAAAACAAAGCACCACAGACGTCAACTACACCGAGCGCATCCAAATGGATTTTTGAAAAAGAAAAGCTAATTGAAATTTCAATCTCAGTGGAATTTGAACCCACGCTTCATAAAGCACTAAAACCCACATTTCATGAAACACCACAACTGAATTTCGCAGCCTTGGGCTGCTCGGCCACACACCTACTGAACAAAACAGAGGTACCATAACCATCGCCTTGAGTGGTATCAGCGCTGAATTAGACCATCATAAATAGGAGTAGGAATGGAATCATTTTTCCCCTGGAGCCCCTCATAATATCACAGAATCGAAGCTAATGTTACACCACAGATCGAGGGCGTTCGGCCCAGGTCATTGGAATATAGGATTTGGCAGCAGGAGGAGGCCATTCGGCCCTTTGCGACTTCTCCACCATTTAATGAGCTCATGGCTGATCAGGTTGTGGTCTCAACACCACTTTCTTGCTTGCCCCCAACCCCCATAACCCCTTCTCGATCAGAAATCTGTCTAATCCTGCCTTGAATAAATTCAGTGACCCAGCCTCCACTGCTTTCTGGGGAAAATAATTCCACAGTCTAACCACCCTCGGCGGGAGAAAAAACTCTCCTCATCTCCGTCTGAAGAGGGAAACTAACTCACTTGGTCTCACTCCCCCACCTTTTCCCAGGAGGACTGCATTTTCTGTCCGATTCTGCTTTGAAATCCGCGATTGAATCTGCCTCCCCCACACTTTTAGGTAGTGCATTCCAGATCCTAACCAGTCATTGAGTAACTGAGAAACCCCTTTAAAACTCTACACTTTATGTGTTGTTGCCTCTCCTCATTCATCCAACCAACATGAATCACTCCACTCTCCCTTACAGTAAATTTCAGGTACCTTTTAACAGTTTACATGAGGAATTCCTGTGCATTGAGACAGTTCACCCAGCGGTAAGAAATAAGGTTTTCCCTGACTGGGAATTGAACCTCAGCTGCAGCGGTGAAAGCACCAAACCCTCTGCACGAAACTCTCCGACTTCCAGTGAAGCTGGCGGCAGTTTCCGCTCAGAAGCTAGTGGCTGTGACATTAGCAAAGTGGGATGGAGAAAGACTTAGTGTGAGCGGTGACACTGCCGGAGGAATGGGGAGCTGGGGCTCACCCATGAAAGCAGCAAAACTTTAGAAAGAGCCGCCGACCAATGTGGAGCTCAAACCCATAACCCCCAGATTAAGGGTTTTATGCTCTAGCGACTGAGCTAGCCAGGAATGCACGCTGCGTGCTTCCGATGCATAAATTCAGGTAGATCAATACTGTTTTCCACCTGGAGCCTCAGCTTGTTCTGAATTTCAAAGTGTAGAAGGAAATTGACCTACAAAAGCCCCAAGGTTGCAATGCATTCCTCTCAATCATCAATAATACCCTTCATATCTTCCACTTCTTAGCTGCACCTCCTTCCAAACATTGCAAACTCTACTTGCATCGTTCATCGTGATATTTTTCTCTTTGACATTTTAACATGAAGCTGCACAATTAATGTGAGGTAAGTTTGTGATGATGAATATGTGTCCATCCCCTAGGGGAACTGAATCACATTAACACACACAGGAACACACACAGACATACACACGGAGAGTGACAGAGGCAAAGGAGAGACAAACACCCAGAAAGCAAAGATGTCACCAACTTGGCCAATTATTGTTCCATTTCATGGGCCAAATGTAGTGAATATTTGTAGATGAACAGAAGTAAGAAACACAAAGGGATTTGGATGGTTTTCTTTTTCATTTGACTAGTAATTTATTCCGCATTCAGTTTGTGTCAATCAGGAGTGAGAAGCAGGGGAATTGGCAGGATTCGAACCACGTGGAAAAACACCTCAAACACTCAGCCAGGACAACTGGGTAAAGGCTGCATGTTGTTCAAAATAATAGAATGAATACAGGGAGTTTCAGTGAAAGAAGTTCTTCCAGTCCGTGCCATTGCCCCGCCTTTTCCCAGTGACCCTGCGATTTACACCGTCTCTCCTCATTCTTCCAACTGCAATACAACACTGCACAGATCAGCTGCCCCTTCACTGCACGGACAATTATTTGGAAGCGTCTCAAATAACAAAGCACCAGAAAGTTTGGCGGCGGTGGAGTGAAGCCTAAATCACCAGAGAGAACGAAATCTGAACCAGCGACTGAGCCCGTTCAGCCTCACTACCACGTTCAGATTAGACACAAACGTTATCTTCACCAACATTGACACTGAATTAGAATATAAAAAAATTTTGATCAGGAATTAGCCATTCGGCCCCTCGAGCATTCTCAGCTACTTAATAAGATCACGTGAAAACTTCAATCATCATCCACTTTGTAACATCCAGAAGTTTAGTTGCTGAACAGTCACCACTGAAAGAAAAGAGAGAAATGTTCTGTTAACTGCATTTTTTTTGCTGATATGAAACCAGAGAACTAACATGGATAATGTTTGGGTGGTAAAAATGGGAAACTGAACCACATCAACATACACAGAAAATCACAAACACGCAAGTTGTTAAGATTTGAAATTGTGAATATTTTCACACTGTCTTTCAATGTGCAGAAAGTGGAGCTGTGATCAGCTTATAGCTCAGAAGATGTACAACAAGAATGTACATAACAGGCTGATGCTCACGGTGCCTGTTTGAAATCGGTGGGTTGCATCTTATGATTGAGACCATTTAAATGTCTTCAATGAGCCCGGTTCCAAATTCTGCGCTAGAAATGACAAGAAAACTCATCGAATTTGCCTATTGCCTTGAATTCAATGCATCACATGGAAGATAAGAAAGTTCATCTTTAACTGTGGTGTTCGGAAACATAAAATGACAGAAAGTTACATCAAAGAAAGAGGCCATGCGGCCCTGTGTGCTGCTTTGAAATAACAGTGTGAATAGTTGACCTGAATACTCAAAGATATTCGTCAGTTTGGAAGAATGGACAAAAAGGAAAACGAGGCGGGGTCGCGCTGTTAATGAGGAACGAGATCGGTACATTAGTGAGAGAGGATCTCAGATTGAAGGATCAAGATGTAGAATCAGTTTGGTTGGAGCTGAGAAACAGCAAGAGGCAGCAAACATTGGTGAGAGTTGCTTATAGGCCACCAAACTGTAGTGGGAATGTTGAGCATGAGATAAATCAGGAAATTAGAGCTGCAAGTGACATGGGTAATACAGGAATAATATTCTGACTCGCACCACCAGCTCTATAGTCAGTGCTTTATAACCTATCACAACCCTGCTCTTTTATTTTCACTCCCTCACTCCATCTTTGGGATTGTTCCCGAATTTTGCCCTTGTGACATTTCCAGCTCTGATGTGAAACTTCCACTGTCACTCCACCAATTCTAGCAGAGCTAAACCGTGTTATGTTCAACCAGCAAATCAATCACATTGATTTGAATAGCTCGCCCAGGAGGAATAAGTTTCAACTCTCGAACTAGGAATCGAATGCAGGCTGTAATGACAAAATTCCTCCCTTTTAACCACTCACCCAGCAGTTTGAAACACGGAAGCTGCTTATGGCAGTTTTTCATTCCCAATCTCTTTCACCAGAGACAAGTTTATTTGACCAAATTGTCTGTGTAGGTTGAACACAAGCGACTTCTTCACCAAAAAGAACCATTGCTGTGAGCTGGAACATGAAATGGATATTTTCCTCCTTTACGACAGTTCTTAAAGAGGGCACTCTTTGACCGAGCTTTTAGTCATCTGACCGAATATGTGGCTCGGTGTCACACTTTATTATATACTGATCCCGGGGAACGCCTTGTAACGTTTCATTAGGTAAAAGGAGCTTTATAAATATAAGTTGTTGTTGTAGTCCATACATAGAAAGAGACAAACTCCTCTTGATACTTTCAACTTGATATTTTTCACTTTAACATTGTAATGTGAAGTTGCATAGCTAATGTGAATATTGTTGTGTTCGTAAAAATGTGCTCACCTCCTCAGGGAACTGAACCACATTGACACACAGAGAGGAACACAAACAAAGATATACAGCGAGACTGACAGTGGCCTAAGGAGAGACAAATGCCAGAATTACATCATGTCACCAAACTGGCAACTTTTTTTTCCAATTCCTACTGGAGATTTGCAGAAGGCCGACAAATAAATGGAAATAAGATATCACGGATATGTTTGGATCTCTTTTCCTCGATTCAAACGATAATTAGTTCTGTCTGCGCGCTGTTAATAACAGATGTAATGGAAAACATAGTCGGCAGGATTCAAAACTGCGTGGGATAACCCCAATGGATTTGTAATCCATCACCTTAACCACTCGGCCACGACTACAGCTGTCACTCCTACATCACTATTATTTGTATGAAATCATAAAACAGTTACAGCAGAGAAAGTGGTCTTTCTGCCTGTCTTGTCATTGCCATGATCTGGCCTTTCCTCCAGAACCCTGCAATTTATACTGTCTCTCCTCGTTCTCCCCACCAAACTGGGAATGAAAGAGTGAGAATGATCCAACCCAGCCAATTACCATCCCATCAGTCTACTCTCCATCATCAGTAAAGTAATGGAAGGGGTCATCAACTGTGCTATCAAGTGGCACTGACTTAGCAATAACCTGCTCATTGATGCCCAGAATGGGTTCCGCAAGGGCCACTCAGTTCCTGACCTCATTACCACCTTGTTTCAAACATAAACAAAATAGCTGAACTCCTGAGATGAGGTGAGAGTGACTGGCCTTGACATCAAGGCAGCATTTGATCGATTGTGGCATCAAGGAGCCCTAGCAAAACTGGAGTTAATGGGAATCAGAGGGAAAGTGCACGCTGGTTGGAGTCATACCTAGCACAAGGGAGATGGTTGTGGTTGTTGGAGGTCAGTCATCTTAGCTCCAGGACATCACTGCAGGAGTTCCTCAGGGTAGTGACCTCAGCCCAACCATTTTTAGTTGCTTCACCAACAACCTTCCTTTCATCATAAGGTCAGAAGTGGGGATGTTCACTGATGATTGCACAATGTTCAGCACCATTCGTGACACTTCAGATACTGAAGCCGTCCATGTCCAAATGCAGTGAGACCTGGACAATATCCAGGCTTGGGCTGACAAGTGGCAAGGAACATTCATGCCAGACAAGTGCTAGGCAATGACCATCTCCAATACGAGACAATCCAGCCATCGACCCTTGATGTTCAATGGCATTACCATCACTGAATCCCCCACTATCAACATCCTGGGCGCTACCTTGACCGGGAACTGAACTGGACTAGCCATATAAACACTGTGGCTACAAGAGCAGGTCGGACACTAGGAATCGTGCAATGAATAGCTCACTGCCTGACTCCCCAAAGCCTGTCCACCATCTTCAAGACACAAGTTAGGGGTGCGGTGAAAACTCCCCACTTGCCTGGATGAGTGCAGCCCCCGCAACACTGAAGAAGGTGGACACCATCCAGGGCAAAGCATCCAGTTGCCTGGCACCACATCAACATTCATTCCCTTCACCACTGACGCACAGTAGCAGCATGTGTACCATCTACAAGATGCACTGCAGGAATTCACCAAGGCTGCTTAGGCAGCAGCGTCCAAACCTACGAACATTGCCAGCTAGTAGGACCAGGGCAGCAGATGGAATCACCACCACCTGGAATCTGCGCTTCAAGGCACTCACCATCCTGATTTGGAAATATATCGCCATTCCTTCACTGTCGCCGGGTCAAACTCCCTTCCTACCAGCACTGTGGGTGTACCTACACCACATAGACTGCAGCGGTTCAAGAAGGCAGACCACTTTCCCTAGGGCAATTAGGGATGGACAATAAATGCTGGCCCAGACAGCGAAGCCCACATCCCGCGAATGAATTTTAAAAAAGATCCAGGTTAGCCTGCAAATTATATTGCCTTGTTCTTCTGACCAATGTAAAGCGCTGCAAACGTCAGTGCCTGGAGCAAGTCTGACATATTTGCTCAGGGGAAGAACCAGCTGAAGCTTTCAGTATTGGTTTTCTTAACACCGAGTTTCCAAATAGGAATTGTGCAATGGCTTCAAAGTGAAAAAATCAGGGCTAAGGAAAAAGAGAAGGAAATTGTCATTAATTATGAAGGTCTTTGTACAAAACGGACATAGACACCATGGGTGGAAGATCCTTTTACTGCGCTGTGCCATTTGATGCTGACATTGTTGATCAGTCTGTCTCCAGCATTCCTAATGAGAACAGCCGAATTCCATTTCTCCAAAACAAAGACCCAAAGTGCTGCTGCATGACGTCACCGTTTAACATTCCAGACAGCTCCATTGGGCTCTTTATAGCGCAGGGTTTATAGAGGCGAATGGGGTCATATTTGCAACACATTTAATGGAGCTGCGGTTTGAAACCAGGTAAGAGCATTATCCAAGCTTGTTTATTCGAGTGAGTGAAAATTCGATAATTTACGTTTGTTGTAAATATGAACATGACGGTTGGAATTCTGCTGAGTAATGTTTTCACCATTTGTGATTTTAACCAAATTAATTATCAGTTAATTAGAAGGAAACCCATCCAAATACGTCCTATTTTCTAATTTCCATTCATTTGTCAGCATTCAGGAAATTTGCTTTCGGAAATGGAACAAACACAGAACCAAGTTGGTGACACCCTTGCTTTCTGGGTGTTTGTATATCCTTAGGCCTTTGCCACTCTGAGTGTATAATCTCTCTGTGTCTGGTCCTCCGTGACTGTCAATGTGGTTCAGTTCCCTGAGGGGGTTCAAGCGTTTTTAATGTCGCAAACATGATTCACATTGGTCAAGGTTAAAATGTCAATGAGAAAAGTATCAGCGTGAAAGATAAAACAGGAGATGGCCCTTTCTATATATATACACATATATATATATATATATATATACATATCCTACTACAACAACAACTTGTATATATAAAACGCCTTTAACTTGTTGAAACATCACAAGGCGTTAGCCAGGACCATTATATAACAAAGTGAGACACCGAGCCGCATATTCGGTCAGATGACCAAAAGCTCGGTCAAAGGGGGAAGCTTTAAGAATTGTCTTAAAGGAGGAAAGTATCGATTTCATGCTCCAGCTCACAGCAATGGTTCTTCTCATTGGTGAGGAAGTCATTTGTGTTCAACCTAAACAGACCATTTGGTCGGAGAAAGTTGTCTCTGGTGAAGGAGATTGGGAATTTTAAAAAAAGTCAAAAGTTGCCTCCATAATCCAAATTTCAAGCCTTATTGGTCGTTTCCCTGATATCCAGTGACTCTGGATCGGCGCTTCCATTGGGCCAACAGTGAACAGGTTTTGGAAATTGAAAGTTGCACATAAGCAGCTTGTGGGGCTATTTCACTTCATTGTCAATTTCATGTTGCAGCTCCCAGCCACCGTTGTTTTCATTGGCTGAAGAAATCATTTATCTTGAACCTAAACAGGCAGTTTTGTGGTGAAAGAGATCTGAACTGAAAAGCAATAGGCAAAATTAGTGTAGATAAGCCAAATCGAAAAATGCTGGTGCAACTTCCCGAGTGGTCTAGTGGTTAAGATTCAGCGCTCTTACCGCCGCGGCCCGGGTTCAATGGCCGGGAATGTCGATTTGTTGAAACAATTTTTGATCACTCATTGATTGGAAGCGTTTAAAAACTCCACCAGAGTCAGAGGAGTGAGAGTTTAAGTTTCCCGTTAGATCTGGAAAACATCACACTCGTGAGTGGCAGTGAAGGAAGAGAGGAGAAGGGCTGTTTGCAAAGCACTGACTATAGAAATGTTGGTGTGAGGCAAAATATGGGTGGGAGAAGTACGAATTTTACTCCCTCCTGTTAGCACAAATATCACTCCTCATGGATCAACCAATCACTACCGCTCTTTGAAATCAGCACGCCCGGCCGAATGGCCTCTTTCTGTGCTGTAACTTTCTATAATTTTATGTTTCCCAACAGCACGGGTCATTCTGCCATTTTCTAACCCATTCGATCGAGATGTACTTTCTTACCTTGTATTCAGCTTTTTTTGAAACCTAAACACGGAGCAAATTCAACGAGTTTTCTTGCCATTTCCAGCACGAGATTTGTCACGAGGCTAATTGAGCGACACATTAATGGTGCCAATCCTTCACTGGAGTTCACCATGTCCAAAGAGCACTGTTATCATCAGCCTGTTATGTACCTTCTTGCAGTACATCTGCTGAACAATATAAGCTTATCACAGCTCTGCTTCCTTCACTCTGAAACCCTGGGAGGAGAGTGATTGTGGATAATCGGCACTGGGCACATTCCTGTAATCAGTATCTGGGAGAATCAGGAAGATGAGATGCAGGTGTCTCTTTACCCACAAGTTTTACACATTCCCACCAACTGGCTGTGTCTGCATCGTGCAGCTAATTGACCTGGGAGCTGAACGGGCAGCGGGAGCTGGGGGCGAGACAGGGACAGAAGCAGGAAGAAATAAAGTACTTGAATTTGAAGTGTTTCAGTTGCTTTGATGAATGTCTGCCTTGTAAGTTTCACAGGAGCAGCAGTGATTAGATGGTGTGTTTTTAAAACAACAAGATTTAAAAATAAAAAGATAAAAGCAAATTACTGCAAATGATGGAAATCTGAATCAAACACAGAAAATGCTGGAAAAGCTCAGCAGCTGGACAGAGAAACAGGGTCAATGTTTCCAGCCTGTACGACTCTTAATCAGATTTTTAAAGTATTACAGCACCCAAAGTGGGGCTCGAACCCACGACCTTGAGATTAAGAGTTGCATGCTCTACCGACTTAGCATGTGAAAAACTGCTTCCTATACCAACATACATGGATAGACCTGTTGCCTTCCACCTGAAACCTCAGCTTGGTCGGAATTTTAAAATGTGGGGCGTAATCAGCCTACCAAAGCCCCAAGGTTGCAATGCATTCCTCTCAATCATCAATGACATCATTCACATCTTCCACTTCTTAGCTGCACCTCCTTCCAAATACTGTGATCCACTTTCCTCAGGATTTTCTTCTGGGTTTAATGTTTAGTTGCTTTGTGTCCTCATGCTGAAATCTGATTCGCATCAACATCCAACACAAATTGAAATGCAAACCTTCTGAGCAAACAATGGAAAACAAATCACTCGGTAACACAAATCCCATGGTGCTTATTTTCAGATTCACATCAGTCAGCTTTTCAATAAAATGAAGGAATTTTACAATGAAAAGATTTAGAAAGTTGCTGTGCCTTTTATTTGTGACTTACTCACTTGGGTATTCTGTAAATGCTGCTCGGAGGTTTGGTGACCGGGATATAATGTAACTGCATTTTCCTGAGCCTGTGCTCAGTCCATTTGGCCTGGGTTGGAGTATATGGCGTCCCAGAGATGGGCAGTAACCCACTGATTGAAGCTGCAGTCACCGCTTTCTGCTGGCAGCGGGTGATTGGAGAGTACGGGGCCAGAATATTGCTCCTTGCTGCTTTTCCCTGTGCCACTCACTGTGGAGTTGAGGAAGAGAGAATAATCGATGGGTTCGTTTGATTCCAATAATTTCATGGATTTCTAATGCATTGGAGGAAGATACAGAGTGGATCTAAATCTTTTCTCATTGTATTTGACAGAAAAATTAACTTTAAAAAGAAGCTGTTTTTGTGGGAGCTCACTGGAGAACAAAAGATCTGCCACCATTTTGGGGGTGTTATCTTGCTGCCCAAGTACCCAATGACAACGCAGAACTGTGTGACAGTGATTGGTCATGAGGGGAAAAGCAGTAAAAAGCTTCATCCCCTGGGTGGTCATCAATCACCAACCTTTCAGCTCACAGGCAAACACGCTGACCAATTGTGCCAGACACTTACACAAGCCCAGCCTATAAGGTATCCCAACCAGGGTGTCAGTGAGTGTAATATTCACATTGCCACTGCCCAGATGACTATCGCTCTCTCGCAGTTTTACTCTTCCAAAATAAAGGGTGGGACATTCATTGTGGTTATATGGAAACAGTTTGATCCCACACACTGCGGACACATCCATGTCACCGGGTACCAGCTCTACTATAACCGGTGCCATCTCCCTTCCAGTCTTTCGGTGTCTTGTCTGTTACCAAGTATTCTGATTGTCCTGAATCTGATATTAGGGTTGAATTCCTGATGTGCAGTGACGAGAATCCTTTGAATGTCTCAGATCAGTTAATTTCACTGATGACTTCAGAGTCAATGTTCCAGTTTCTAAAAGAAAGGAAAGGTGCCTTGACTGTCTCTGGTCGTTCATCCTTCATTCACCTTGGATTCCATTCCTCAAACGGGATTTCCATTTTTTCTTGTGTTTCCTTAACACATCTGGCAGCATCTCTCGATTGAGAGGCATAATTAACATTTCAGATCCAGTGCAGTTCTGATGAAAGGTTATACAGACCTGAAATGAAAACTATGTCTTTCTCTCCACAGACACGACCAGGCCTGCTGAGAATTACAGCATTTCCTGTTTTTATTTCAGATAACCAGTATTTTGCTTTACTTTACCTGATTAGTGAAACATATAAGATCCTGAGGGTACTTGACAGGGTGGATGTGGAGAAGATGTTACCTCTTGTGAGAGGATCTAGAACTCGGGATCACTTTTTAAAAATAAGGGGTCACCCATTTAAAATGGAGATGAGGCGAATTTTTTCTCTCTCAAATGGTCGTGAAACGTTACCCTTTCCTGAAAAGGCTGTGGAAGCAGAGTCTTTGAGTATGTTTAAGGCAGAGGTACATATTCTTGGTAAGCAAGGGGGTGATAGATTATCGGGGATAGGTGGGATACAGATTTCAGGTGACTATCAGATCAGCCATGATCTTATTAAATGGCAAAGCAGGCTTAAGGGTCCGAATGGCCTACTCCTGCTGCTTGTTCTTATGTGGTGCTAAGAATGTGGAACCCGTTACCAGTAGATATCGAGTTCCATGTCTGAGCTGAAAATGTGTAGGTAAATCACACTGTGAACAGATTGTTCACCAGCTGGAAATGGAAAGGGATTCACTCTCAATCCATTTACTGACACAGGAACACAGTCTCGCTGGTGGGAGACCATTCAGTTCCTTCACGTGTGCAAAGAGCTTAATTCAGTTTGCCCACATGTTAACACTCCAACTTTAAAAGTTCAAAGGATTTGTTTCACAATAAGAATATTGATACTGATAAGACACGGTTTAAATGTTCCATGTATGGGGGAAAAGTAACTAGCTCACCTCATCTGCTGAGACCACACTGAGTTCAGATCTAACTGAGGGGTTTGTTCTGCTGTTCATTACAACCAGGGGAGAATTGTGGTGAAGCCCGGAGCAATTTGGCCGCTGCATCAAATGATTCAACAATTTTATGTCTTGTACCTGTGGCACGCATCGTATTCTGATTACACGTCATCGGTTTCTGATCTACAATATAGCTTTCAATGGCGGAGCGGCCACGCAGCATTCGCCGCAGGACAGAATGTGCCCTATCCTCTCAACAACACGCTCTGCGCATGCGCATTGCTTTTTTTTGTGCTGGGGCATGCGCATTGTGGTTGCATTCATGAGCATGCGCAGTGCTTGTCTGTAACTGAAGCTGCTCAGAGCGGGAGAATATTGAGCGGAGCAAACTAACTGAATTAGCGGGTGTGTGAGGAGGAATGGAGCCAGCGGAGTGGGCAGGGAGTCTTCATAAAGAAACAATGCAGGCTGCAGACCCCAAATAACAAGGCCGAAAAAGTCTTGATTTCTCTCTTCGCCACGCCCAGGCCGCCATCTTTATAGGGGGCAATGTGCAGCAGGGCGCATGCGCGGTCATCCTGGTCCAGATCGCATGAGGAGAGAATGTTGTAAATTTCTATCCTGGACTGACAGGGATGGATTTAGGAAACTCCTTTTACAGGGGGTTAGAAGGTGAGAATTTACACACAGCAAACTCAGACCAAGAGAAACTTTCGGCCTTTCTCGATTTCTGTCCTGGACTGACAGTGATGGATTTTGTGAACTCTATTTACAGGATGTTAGAAGAGGAGGGCAAACTCGAGGGAGATGAAAAACTAAAACCAAACATCACATCAAAATCTGAAAGTCACTTGTTTCACCAGGACCTGAATAACATCATCCT
Organism: Carcharodon carcharias; assembly: GCF_017639515.1. Taxonomy (NCBI): domain Eukaryota; kingdom Metazoa; phylum Chordata; class Chondrichthyes; order Lamniformes; family Lamnidae; genus Carcharodon; species Carcharodon carcharias. The sequence continues at coordinate 441,611 of NW_024470646.1, read as the reverse complement.
TTGAACGTAAGCATTGAGTTCCAGGTCATACCAGTCACTAGGCAACAAAAAAATCTTTTCATGTCATCTCCCTTGTGGATTTTGCCTAAAATCTTAAAACTCTGTCCCTTAATCCTTTCATAATCTGCGAATATGAACAGCTTTTATTTAATTCCTTTCATAATCCTGTACACCTCTATCAAATCTCCCCTCAATCTCCTTCACTCCAAGGAGAACAACTCCAGTTTATCAAACCTAATCTTACAATTAGAACACCTCATCCCTCGAACCATTGTGGTCATTCTCTGCACCCTCTCAAGGACCCTCACATCCTTCATGATGTTTGGTGATTACTGGTTGCATACACCCAGATGTTGTGTGTCCTCATCACACATCGACAATACACTGTGACATCATCACAAGTCGACAATTACACAGTGACATCACTTCGCTCCCCGGGTATTTCTTCAACTGGGAGATTTTTCTCTGATTCCAGTGTTTCTGATATCTTTCCAGCTGCAGGCTCCAGCAGGAGAGTTTAAATTTGAAAACTGAAACTGTTTCAGAGTTGACTGTTTTTTCACCATTCACCTACAATTTAGAGCGTTTAGTTCTATGCTCTGTAACTGTGAGAGGTTCCATGGCTCTGGGACTGGTGTGGCTCCTTTACTGTGGATCTGAATCCATGTCTATCCATTGTTCTGTTTCACCTCTGCCCTCCTTGATCACCTCTCTGCCATTTTTCAACTTCCCCTGTGTCTAATAATGGATGTATTTGAGTTATGTTTAGTATTTTACTGTTACTTCTGTCAATTGTGTCTAAATGAGGTTTTCACCGATGCCCATCCCTGGACCATGTGCTGCTGGCTTCCCAGCTTTACCTTCCCACAGTATCCTTCACGGTCAGGAATTGTTTTTCCTATGCTATAGTACATTTCTCTTCCACTTCTGAGCTTAAACTGACCATCAAATTCTGCACCATTTTTATTCCCTGAGGGGAGGCGATGGTGTAGTGGTATTGTCATTGGACTAGTGATCTAGTGGCAATATCCTGGAGAGCCTGGTTCAAATCCCATCATGGCAGATGGTGGAATTTCAATTCAATTAAAAAAAGACTGGAATTAATAATTAAATGACTGTTGTAAAAACCCATCTGGTTCACTGATGCCCTTTAGGGAAGGAAATCTGCCGTTCTTAACTGGTCTTGCCGAAATGTCACTCCAGGTGACAGCAGTGCTTGACTCTTATCTGCCCTGCGAATGCTGGCCTAGCCAGTGACACCCACCTGCATAAAAAAATTCATTCTGCACAACTCTGCCCCTCCCCAAAAATACCAGCATCTATTGTGACCCTTAATTGCCTGTGAAGAAGATGATGATTGAACTTCTTCAATCGCTGCAGTCGGTGTGGTAAAGGTGCTCCCACAATGCTGTTAGGTAAGGAGTTACAGGTTATTCACCCAGTGATGATGAAGGACCAGTGATATATGTCCAAATCAACAACAACAATTTATATAGCACTTTTACTGCAAGACAATGTTCTAACAGAGCTGTTACAGGGCAAGGTTTGACACTGAGCTACATAAGTAGATATTAGGGCAGATGACCAAACGTTTGGTCAAAGAGGTAGGTTTTACAGAGTAAATTAAGGGAGGAAAATGAGGTGGAGAGGAAGAGGTTCATGGAGTGAATTACCGAGCTTGGGACCTTGGAAACTGACAGAACAGGCACAAATGTGGAAGAATAAAAATCTGGAACACTCAGTAGGCCAAATTAGAGGCGCGCAGATATCTCCGAGGGTTGTGATGTTGGAGGAGATTCCAGCAACAGGGAGCAGCCGTACAGGAATTGGAAAATAGGGGTGGGAATTTTAAAATTTTGGTGCTTCTTAACCAGGAAGCCTTTGTTGGTCAGTGAGCACAGGGGTGATGGGTGAACAAGACTTGGTGTGAGTAAGCACATGGGCAGCAGAGATTTGGATGACCTCAACAGGGAGGTTGAATGTGGGAGGCTGGCCGGGAGTGCGTTAGGATAGTTAAGTCTAGAGGTATGAAAGGATTGGATGAGAGTTTCAGCAGCAGATGAGCTGAGACTTGGCTGGAGTCGGGTGATGTTACTGAGGTGGAAATAGGCGGTCTTGGTGATGATGTGGATATGTGGTTGAAAACTCATCTTGGGGTGAAATATTTCACCATGGTTGTGAACAGTCTGGTTCAGTCTCAGACAGTTGTCAGGGAGAGGGATGGAGTCAGTGTCTAAAAAGTAGAGTTTGTCGTGGGGACTGAAGACAATTGCTTCAGTTTACCCAATACTTAAATGGAGGAAATTTCTGCTCATCCAGTATTGGATGTCAGACAAGTCAGGACGGTGTGTGACTCGGAGGGGAACTTGGAGGTGATGGTGTTCACATACACCTGCTACCCTGGCCCCTTCCAGGGGGTGAAGTTTAGTGGTTCAGGAGATTCAATCCAACTTCTGGTTTAGTTGTAGGCTTATAAATACCCGCCCCTCTCCCCTGTCTCTCCCACCCCCTTCTCTCTCTCCCTCTCCCACTCCCCTTCTCTTCCTCCCTCCTCCCTCCCTCTCCCACTCCCTCCTCTCTCTCTCCAACTCCCCTTCTCTTTCTCCCTCTTCCACTCCCCTTCGCTCTCTCTCTCTGCCACTCCCCCTTTCTCTTTCTTGCTGTCTCCTATTACCCTTGTCACTCTTCCACCCACTCCCCTTCTCTCTCTGACACGTAGAATTCTCTAGCCCAGTGCGTTTTGGAAGCTCCATGATTGAATATATTTCAGGCTGGGCTGAAGAGATTTTTGGTCAAGGGATATGGGTAATGGGTGGGAAAGTGGAGATGAAGTCCAAGATCAGCCACGATCGTATTGAGTGGTGGAGCAGGCTTGACAGGGTGTTAGGCCTTCTCTTGTTCCTGTTTCTTCAGTTCTTACAGAGGTCTGAGTCTTTTGTAAGTTCAGACCTGGTAGGAAGGTTCCCTTCCCTGAAGGACATTAGTGAACCAGTTGGGTTTTTATGACAATCCAGCAGTTTTCATGGTCACTTTTTCCTTGTGCCGGCCCCACAAATTCCCAGATTCATTCAGCTCAATTTCACAACCTGCCTTTGTGTTTTTGTGGGTTCTCTCTCACTCCCTTTTTTCTGTTTTAAATCAATTTCACAGGGTATTAGAAGAGGAGGATTTGCAGTCGGGAAACTCAAACCAAACATCACATCAGGATCTGATGGAGTCGCCCTATTGAACATGGACGGACAAAGCACCGTTCATGCTGGGGAGACACCGTGGAAATGTGGGGATTGTGGAATGGGATTCAGATTCCCGTCTGGGCTGGAAACTCATCGGTGCAGTCACACTGGGGAGAGACCGTTCACTTGCTCCCTATGTGGGAAGGGATTCGCTCGATCATCCAACCTACTGACACGCCAGCGAGTTCACACTGGGGAGAGACCGGTCACCTGCTCCAAGTGTGGGAAGGGATTCAATCATTCATCCAACCTGCTCAGACACCAGCCAGTTCACACTGGGGAGAAGCCGTTCACCTGCTTCAAGTGCGGGAAGGGATTAAATCATTCTTCCCACCTGCTGAGACACCAGCGAGTCCACACTGGGGAGAAGCCTGCTCCATTTGTGGGAGTGGATTTACGCGATCAGCAGGGCTGTTGGAACACCAGAGTTCACACAGGGGAGAGTCCGTTCACCTGCCCCGAGTGTGGGCAGGAATTCACCCGATCATCAGGCTGCTCCAACACCAGCAACTTCAAACTGGATGGAGTCCGTTCACCTGCTCCGAGTGTGGGAAGGGATTCATTCAATCATCCCATCTGCTGAGACACCAGCAAGTTCACACTGGGGAGAGACCTTTTAAATGTCCAGACTGCAGGAAGTGCTACAAAAGTTCCAGGGAACTTGTGTCCCATCAACGTGTTCACACTGACGAGAGACCGTTCAGGTGCTCTCACTGTGGGGCTGGGTTCAGGGAATCAGCTAATCTCACTGTACACCAGTGAGTTCACACTGGGGAGAGGCCGTTCACCTGCTCCAAGTGTGGGAAGAGATTCACTCAGTCATCTGCACAGCTGAGGCACCAGTGAGTTCACAAGTAACTCATAACATTGAGTAGGTTTTTCTGTTAGTCACATCCAGAATGAAAGAATATTCATTGGGGTCTGTTTCTGCTGATGTTAATAAGCTCCAGCCCAGTTATAGGTGTTAATATTCTGGAAAAAGTCAAATAAATCAGCTTTGTGTGGAGCACAGCATGTTGGATCTTTTTAATATCTCGAACACAAGCTAGTTCCTTTTGAAGGACTCTGCATCTCCCCTGTCTCCTCAAGCAGCAAGTGTGAGGAGCTCATGGAGCTTCTTTGTCACTAAGATTGAGACAATCCGATCAATTCCCTCTGCTGCTTCCCTCCCTCCCATTAGCCCACCGGGACAAACTGCCTCAAAAATTCCCCCTTGTTTGAGCCCTGAACCCACATCTTCCTCCAGTTTCTCTCCTATCTCCCCTCATGCCCTCAGTGCTCATCTCGTCCATGAGACCCACCTTCTGCTCTATCAACCCTATTCTCACTGAATTGCTGACAATCCATCTTCTCCATGTAGCTGATATTGTTAATGCTTCTCCCTCTCACCTCGAAATCCGCTGTCATCATCCTAAAACAACCTCTGATCTCCCATTGTCTTTTCAAACTACCCCATCTCCGACCTCCCTTTCCTCTCCAAAGTCCTTGCACTTGGTGTCTCCCAAGAATCTGTCCTTTGGGCCCTCCTATTTCTCATCTACATGCTGCCACTAGCTGACATCATCCAAAAGCACCGTGTTAGTTTTCACGTGTACACTGACAACACCCAGCTCTACCTCACCACCATCCCTCTCCATTCCTCCACTGTTACTAAATTATCAAACTGCTTATCACACATCCAGTACTGGATGAGCAGAATTTTCCTCCAATTAAAAATTGGGAAGACCAAAACCATTGTCTTCAGTCACCATTACAAATTCTGTTCCATCACTACCCAGTCCATCCCTCTCCCTGGGAACTGAGCATGAACAACACTGTTCACTATCTCAGTGTCATATTTGACCCCAAGATGTGTTTCTGACCACATATCCACGCCATCACTCACACCAGATATTTCAATCTCCATAAAGCTGCCTGTCGTCACCCCACCCCAGCTCACCTGCTGCTCAAACTCTCATCCATGTCCGTGTTACCGTTAGACTTGACGATTCCAGTACATTCCTGGCCAACCTCTCACATTCACCCCACCCCCACACGGAAACGTGAGATCATCCAAAACTCTGCTGCCCTTGAGCTTTCTCACGCCAAGTCCTGTTCGCCCATCAACCCTGTGCTCACTGATCCACATTGGCTCCTGGTCCAGCAGTGCCTCCATTTTAAAATTCGGAATCCTGTTTCGAATCCCTCCATGGTCTTGTCACTCCCAACCTCTGTAATATCCAGTTACACAATCCTTTGAGATATTTGCACTCTTCTCATCCTGGTCTCTGGAACATCCCTGCTTTTAATTCCTCCACCATTGGTGGCTGTGCCTACCTATGATGCTCTTAAGTCTCCTTCCTAACCTCTCCACCTCTCTCTCCTGATTAAAGATGTTTGTTAAAATCTGCCTCTCCAATCCAGGTTCTGTCCATTTACCATAATCTCTCCCCATGTGAATCGCTGTCAGATTTTTCTTTATGAAACTCCTGTGAAGAACTTTGTTTTTTAAATACAAGTTGTTGCTGTTTCATGACAGCCAGCTTGTGCACAGTAAGATTTCACAAGCAGCAATCAGACTAACTGATTAACGTAGTATTTTTGGTGATGTTAGTTAAAGCACGAGTGTTGGTCCCACTGCACCAGGAGAACTCCCCTGTGGACAGGATATGGAGTTGTTGAGCTCTCCTGAGCTGAGAGTGGAGCTGTATGAGCTGTCGGGCCTGCAGTGTACCTTGCAGAACCGGTGTCTGGGATCTTTCCTCTTAATTCACTGACTCCCAGCTGAAGTTGTTGCTGCAGTTAAAAAGTTAACTTTGAATATCAATCCCAATTTAACCTTTGGAGCAAAATCTGCCACTTTAAGCTGCAGAAGAGAAAGAATTTCTTTTGATCATTTAGCGTATTTCACAGTCTCAGAAAATCCCAAAGTGATTCACAGTCAATGATCTATTTTGGAAGGAAGAATGAGGAGAAGCAGAATAAACTAAATTGTACAATTTTAAACAGAGTGCAGCAACAGAATGACTTAGGAGTGTATGTACACAAATATTTATATGTGACCGAACAGAATGTTATTATCTATTGCGGGGGGACTTGAATACAAAAGTAGAGAGGTTATGCTCTAGTGCACTAGCGAGACCACATTTGGATTACTGTGTACAGTATTCATCACCTTATTTAAGGAAGAATGTAAATTCGTTGGAAGCAGTTCAGAGAAGGTTTACCAGGCTAACACCTGGAATGGGTGGTATCTTGTGTGGATAGGTTGGGCAGACTAGGCTTGTATCCGCTGCAGTTTAGAAGAGTAAAAGGTGACTTGATTGAAACATATAAAACCCTGAAGAGTCTTGACAGAGTGGATGTGGAGAGGATCTTTGATCTTCCGGGAGAATCCATAACTAGGGGTCAGTATTTAAAAATAAGGGGTCGCTCATATAAAACAGAGATGAGGCAAATTTTTTTCACTCAGAGGATTGTGAGTCTTTGGAACTCTTCCTCAAAAGGGTAGTGGAAGCAGAGTCTTCGAATTGTTTAAGGCAGAGGTGGATAGATCCTTGGTCAGCAATGGGCTGAGAGGTTATTGGCAGTAGGTGAGATGCAAATTTCAGTTTACTATCAGATTAGCCATGATCTTATTGAATGGCAGAGCAGGCTCGAGGGGCTGAATGGCCTACTCCTGCTCCTTGTTAGTATGAAATGGAGGATGGTGATGAACAACTCGAAACCACAGTCCTCCCTCCCACTGAGATACTGATCCTTCCAACATACAGGAATTTAGGGCAATAGTGACTTTGATGCTCAGATTTGCTCTGGTTCCACATGATCAGATTGATCGAGAAGCACCGGGGAAGGTGTGAGAAAGATGTACTGGAATTTTGTCAGAACTGGAAAGTTATGTCAATCCACAGGGATTGAACAGTTTGAAAAATGTTTTGTCGAGGAAAATGAGTGAGGGATGACCTGATAATGAGAAGATAATGAGAAGGTTTGACAGGGTAGACAAGTGGAAGATGTTTCCACTTGCGAATGAATGAGAATAAATATAAGTTAGTCACAAATAAATCTAACCTGCGTTTTGTAAGCGACTGCAATAACCAGAAATAAAGCAGAAAATACTGGGACAATTCGGAACATCTAGGAGCATCTGTGAATTGAGGAAAAGTGTTAACTTTTCAAGTCTGTTCACTGATGCAGTGCAATTGTGATGTAAAGTTATAGCCAATGTTTAGCTCTCCACAGACAGCATCAGATCTGATGAAAATTCCAGCATTTTCTGTTTTTATTTCAGATTTACAGCACCCGATTTTCTCCAACTGTAGTCAGTTAAGAATGTAGGACTCATGGTCAGAAGAGTTTGAGATCCCAGTGTGAGCTGGAAACTCTTGGACAAAATCATACCATGAAAAGAGCATTCACCGGCTGAATTGCTGGCAAAACGGAGTTTAAATATTCTACACATGAGAAGAAAAGTCATTTGTTCACACCACCTGCTGAGACTCCAGTGAGTTCACATCTAACTGTAGGGCCAAAAAGTGCGAATGCTGGCAATCCAAAACAAAAATAAAAATAGCTGGAAAAATTCAGCAGGTCTGGCAGCAACTGCGGGGAGGAACAAAGTTAACGTTTCGAGTCCGTATGATTCTTCAACAGAACTAGGGAAAAATAGAAAAGAGGTGAAATATAAGCTGGTTTAAGGGGGGTGGGGGGGGGGGGTGTGGGACAAGTAGAGCTGGATAGAGGGCCACTGTTAGGGGGAGATAGCCATAAGATGTCATAGACAAAAGGACAAAGAGGTGCTGAAGGTGGTGATATTATCTAAGGAATGTGCTTACTAAGGGCAGAAAGCAGGACAAGCAAGGTACAGATAGCCCTAGTGGGGTTGGGGTGAAGGGAAGGGATCAAAATAGGCTAAAAGGTTGGGATAAAACAATGGGTGGAAGTACATTTAAAAATAATGGAAATATTGGGGAAAAGATAAATCTACATACATTATTTTAGGGAAAAAAGGGGAGGGGTCGGAAAGTGAGCGGGGATGGAGGAGAGAGTTGATGATCCAAAATTGTTGAACTCAATATTCAGTTCAGAAGTCTGTAAAGTGCCTAGTTGGAAGATGAGGTGCTGTTCCTCCAGTTTGCGTTGAGCTTCACTGGAACAATGCATCAGTCCAAGGACAGACATTTGGGCATGAGAGCGGGGTGGAGTGTAGAAATGGCAAGCGACAGGGAGGTCTAGGTCATGCTTGCGGACAGAACGAAGATGTTCTGCAAAGCAGTCACCCAGTCTGCGTTTGGTCTCTCCAATGTAAAGGAAACTGCATTGAGAGTAGTGAATGCAGTAGACTAAATTGAGGGAAGTGCATGTGAAATGCTGCTTCACTTGAAATGAGTGTTTGGGCCCTTGGATGGTGAGGAGAGGGGAAGTAAAGGGTCAGGTGCTCAACCTTCTGGGGTTGCATGGGAAAGTGTTGTGGGAGGGGGTTGAGGCGTAGGGGTGATGGAAGAGTGGACCAGGCTGTCCCAGAGGGAACGATCCATGCAGACTGCCGCTGGGGGTGGTGGGGGGGTGGCGGTGAAGGGAAGATGTGTTTGGTGGTGGCATCATGCTGGAGTTGGCGGAAGTCGTGGAGGAAGATCCTTTGAATGCGGAGGCTGGTGGGGTGATACGTAAGGACAAGGGGACCCTATCATGGTTCTGGGAGAGAGAGGAAGGTGTGAGGGCGGATGTGTGGGAGATGGGCTGGACATGGTTGAGGGACCTGTCAACCACCGTGGGTGGAAAACCTCGGTCAAGGAAGAAGGAAGGCATATCAGAGGAATTGTATTTGAAAGAAGCATCATCAGAACAGATGTGAAGGAACTGAGAGAATGGGATGGAGTCCTTACAGGAAGCGGGGTGTGAGGAGCTGTAGTCAAGGTAGCTGTGGGAGTTGATAGGCTTGTAATGAATATTGCTGGACAGTCTATCACCAGAAATTGAGACAGAGAGGTCAAGAAAGGAAAGGGAAGTGTCAGAGATGGATTTTGTGAAAATGATGGAGGGCTGGAAATTGGAAGCAAAATTAATAAATTTTTCCAGGTCCCGATGAGAGCATGAAGCAGCACCGAAGTAATCATCAATGTACTGGGGGAAGAGTTGTGGGAGGGGGCCGGAGTAGCACTGGAACAAGGAATGTTCCACATACCGCATAAAGAGACAGGCATAACTGGGGCCCATGCGGGTACCCATAGCCATACCTTTTATTTGGAGGAAGTGAAAGGAGTTTAAGGAGAAATTGTTCAGTGTGAGAACAAGTTCAGCCAGACGGAGGAGAGTACTGATGGATGGGGATTGTTCAGGCCGCTGTTTGAGGAAGAAGCGGAAAGCCATCAGACCATCCCAGTGGGGGATGGAGGTGAAGAGGGATTGGATGTCCATGGTGAAGTGGAGGTGGTTTGGGCCAGACAACTGGAAATTGTTGATATGATGTAGGGTGTCAGAGGAGTCATGGATGTAGGTGGGATGGTACTGGACCAGGGGAGAGAGAATGGAGTCAAGATAGCAAGAAATGAGTTCTGTGGGGCAGGAACAGGCTGACACAATCGATCTGCCGGGACAGTCCTGTTTGTGGATTTTGGGTAGGGCTAGAAGCGGGCCGTCCGAGGTTGGGAGACTGAGCTTGGAAGCTGTGGAAGGAAGATCTCCAGAGGAGATGAAGTCAGTAACAGTCCTGGAACCAATGGCTTGGTGTTCAGTGGCGTTCCAGGACTGTTATTGACCTCATCTCCTCTGGAGATCTTCCTTCCACAGCTTCCAACCTCGTAGTCTCCCAATCTCGGATGGCCCGCTTCTACCTCCTACCCAAAATCCACAAACAGGAGTGTCCCGGCAGACCGATCGTAGCAGCCTGTTCCTGCCCCACGGAACTCATTTCTTGCCATCTTGACTCCATTCCCTCTCCCCTGGTCCAGTCCCTTCCTACCTACATCCGTGATTCCTCTGACACCCTATATTATATCAACAATTTCCAGTTCCCTGGCCCCAACCACTTCCTCTTCACCATGGACATCCAATACTTCTACACCTCCATCCCCCACCAGGATGGTCTGAGCGCTCTCCGCTTCTTCCTCGAACAGAGTCCTGAACAATCCCCATCCACCACTACTCTCCTCCATCTGGCTGAACTTGTTCTCACACTGAACAATTTCTCCTTCAACTCCTCTCATTTCCTCCAAATAAAAGGTGTGGCTATGAGTACCCACATGGGCCCCAGTTATGCCTGTCTCTTTATGGGGTACGTGGAACATTCCTTGTTCCAGTCCTACTCCGGCCCCCTCCCACAACTCTTTCTCCGGTGCATCGATCATTGCCATGCTGTTCATTACATTCAGGACAGAATTATGGTGGAGCCATATTGAATTGAATTTATAATTTTATATCTTGGCCCTGTGGCACAATTCGTCCGCAGATCACAAAAAATATTTTTTTATTTAACAAAAGAGGGTTTCAATGGCGGCGTATTTACCCAGCATGCAATGGGAGGCAGGATGTGCCCTATCTTCACAAGAGCTCCAGGCGCAGCCGCAGTACCGCTCATTGGTTAGAAGATGCGCATTGCAGTCTGCGACCGGAGCATGCGCAGTGCGGTCTGTACCTGAAGCTGTTCGAAGGTGCTGAGAAATGAAGAACACGAGCGAGTAAATAGAGCCGGTGAGTGGGGAGGAATGGAGGCGGCAGAATGGGCGGGGAGGCTTCATGAACATCCAGTGAAGGCCCGAAACTGCGAAATGAAGGGACCAGTCCCGCGGTTGCACCGAATGGGACGACGACAAAAACTGTGGCCCGTGTCTCTGCTCGGAGACAGGCCCGGGGTAACGGTCGCCATCTTTATGGGAGGGGTGGTTACGGGTGGGGAATGTGCAGCAGGGCGCATGCGCGGCCATCCTGGTCCAGGTAGCAGGAGTAGACAATGTGCATTTCTAGATAAAAACAAAAAACTGTGGATGCTGGAAATCCAATACAAAAACAGAATTACCTGGAAAAACTCAGCAGGTCTGGCAGTGTCGGCGGAGAAGAAAAGAGTTGACGTTTCGAGTCCTCATGACCCTAAAACAGAACTGAGTGAATCCAAGGAAGGGGTGAAATATAAGTTGGTTTAAGGTGGTTGGGTGGGGAGAGAGAAGTGGAGGGGGCGGGGTGTGGTTGTAGGGACAAACAGTGATAGGAGCAGATCATCAAAAGATGTCACAGACAAAAGAACAAAAGAACACAGGTGTTGAAGATGGTAGGGCACTCAAGGTATAGCTCTAGTGGGGGTGGGGACGGCATAAAAGATTTAAAAATAATGGAAATAGGTGGGAAAAGAAAAATCTATATAAATTATTGGAAAAAACAAAAGGAAGGGGGAAGAAACAGAAAGGGGGTGGGGATGGAGGAGGGAGCTCAAGACCTAAAATTGTTGAATTCAATATTCAGTCCGGAAGGCTGTAAAGTGCCTAGTTGGAAGATGAGGTGCAGTGGGCTTCACTGTAACAATGCAGCAAGCCAAGGACAGACATGTGGGCAAGAGAGCAGGGTGGAGTGTTAAAATGGCAAGCGATAGGGAGGTTTGGGTCATTCTTGCGGACAAACCGCAGTTGTTTTGCAAAGCGGTCGCCCAGTTTATGTTTGGTCTCTCCAATGTAGAGACCGCATTGGGAGCAATGAATGCAGTAGACTAAGTTGGGGAAAATGCAAGTGAAATGCTGCTTCACTTGAAAGGAGTGTTTGGGCCCTTGGACGGTGAGGAGAGAGTAAGTGAAGGGGCAGGTGTTACATCTTTTGCGTGGGTATGGGGAGGTGCCACAGGTGGGGGTTGAGGAGTAGGGGGTGATGGAGGAGTGGACGAGGGTGTCCCGGAGGGAACGATCCCTACGGAATGCCGCCAGGAGGGTTGAAGGGAAGATGTGTTTGGTGGTGGCATCATGCTGGAGTTGGTGGAAATGGCGGAGGATGATCCTTTGAATGCGAAGGCTGGTGGGGTGATAAGTGAGGACAAGGGGGACCCTATCATGTTTCTGGGAGGGAGGAGAAGGCGTGAGGGTGGATGCGCGGGAGATGGGCTGGACACGGTTAAGGGCCCTGTCAACGACCGTGGGTGGAAAACCTCGGTTAAGGAGGAAGGAGGACATGACAGAGGAACATTAGAATTATCAGATGACATAGCATATCAGCAGCTCATTCAACATCTCACACATGTGCGAACTATTTTAGTGCAATTCAGTCTCCATCCTTCTCCGTTCCTTACGGACAGTGCATTTTTCAGAATATCATTCAAAACCTGGGAAATATAAATGTCACATGTCTGTGAGATAATACAGCCATTGACTATTTCACAACAAACAGCAACGATGCAACCTTTCCCCACTCTGTATTTTGATAATGCTACTTCCTGGTTTCAAACAGAGAACCATTCGTGTATGAAATGACTGTGATCCCCACTGCCCTACACAAACCCTGCGCTGTAAAGATCCCAATGGAGCAGTCTGGAATGTTAAACGGTGACGTCATGCAGCAGCACTTTGGGTCTTTGTTTTGAAGAAGTGGAATTCGGCTGTTCTCATTAGGAATGCTGGAGACAGACTGATCAACAATGTCATCATCAAATGGTGCAGCGCAGTAAGAGGCCCTTCCACCCATCGTGTCTATGTCCATTTTTTTTTAAAACGAGCTGATGGATTCGTCTCGACTTCCTTCTCTCTTTCTCGAGGGTATTACCTTTGAGGCTCTGCTTTTTTATTTGTTGCCTAGCTCTACATACTTGCAATGCAGAATTTCTTTCCTTGTCATGTCTATGTCATTGGTACCTACATGTACCATGATAACTGGATCCGCCCCCTCCCAATGTAAGTTCCTCTCCGTCCCTCAGCAAATGTCCCAAACCCTGGCAGCAGGCACGCAAGACAGCCTCCTGGACTCTTGCTCTTCGTTGCAGAGAAAAGTGTCAATACTCCTCACCATACTGCCCCTTACTACCACTATATTCTTGTTTGCTCCTCACAGTTGAACAGCTCCCTGTACTATCGTGCCATGGCTAGCTTGCTCCTCCAACTTATATATTTCTGTTTCGGCCACACAGGTTGTGAGCACCTCAAACCTGTTTGACAATTGCAACGTCGAAGGCTCCTCCACCACTGTCTGCTCGGTCCCTTACCTGCCTCTGACACTGTCACATCCCCCTGTCTCTCACACTAACCACAATAGATGACTCAATTGTTAAAGGCATGACTGTCATTTGGAATGAAGAGCCCAGGTATTTTTCCTCATCCCTTATGTTGCGCAGTGTCTGCAGTTTGGCTTCCAGATCAATAATCTTGATCCAGAATTCCTCTAGTTATTTATACTTTCTGCAGACGTGTTTGCCATGGGTCATCTTGGTGTCCAAAAGGTCCTACATTCCACATCTGCAATTAAATCTGTGCTGCCAATGTTGCTTATGTTATTTAGTTAACTTAATTGAATTACTTTCTTTATTAACTTAGATAATTCCTATGTGTGGTACAAATTACTGTGTTTATTAAATGTTTGTACGTTTATTAGCATTTATTAACCACACAGTAATATCCTTCAGGTGTCTATTTTAATTATTTTATTTAATTTTTAAAGCTTTAGTTAATTTATTTATATATCTACTTTAAACCCCATGTCCTAAGCTGGTTATTAACACACTGTGCCGAACACAAAGCACTTACCAGCCAGTCAACTTATTATTAAATCATTGTTGTCATTAGCTGAAGAAACTTAGTGTTTTACCTAAACACGCCCCTTTGTTGGAGAAACGTGTCTCTGGTGAAAATGGAAAGTTGGGCCAAAGTCGCTGCTCAGGCTGTTAACAGATTCACTGACGGTCTTGTGGTTAGGAATTCGGTGGTTTCACTGCTGTGGCCAACTTTCATTTCCGATCAGAGAATGACGATTTTGTGAAATTGTTAGAATGAACGTGCTTTAATTATTGACTGAAAACAGAAAACATAGAATGGCTCTACCAGAATCAGTGGAGTGAGAGGAGAAGTTTCACATCAGAGCTGGAAATGTCACACGTGGAACTGGCCGAGAACAAACACAGAGGTAGAGTGAGGGAGTGAAAGCAGGAGAAGAGAAGGGCTGTGATAGGTTGAACAGCACGGATGGAAGAGATATTGGTGAAAGCCAAAATATGGGAGTTAATGGGGCAGATTTTACTGCCCACGGTTGACACTAGCACAGAAATTGCTTCTGATCAACCAATCACAACTGTTGCTTGAAAGCAGCACACCAGCCGAATTGAAAGTCACACATGAGCAGTTTGTGGGACTATTTCACCTCCACCTTTTATCCCATTTCGATCCCTTCCCCCTACCCCACCCCCACTAGGGCCAGCTGTCACTAGCTTGTCCTGCTTTCTACCCTTTAGCACATCCTTTAGCTAATATCACCACTGTCAACACATCTTTGTCCTTTTGTCTATGATATCTTTGGCAATCTCTTCTTTGCCTCCACCTATCACTGGCCCTCTATCCAACCCCCACCTACCCTCAAGCAGCTTATATTTAACCTCATTTCTCTATTTCCTTAGTTCTGATGAAGAGTCATACAGATGCGAAACGTTAGCTCTGTCTTCCTCTTCACAGATGCTGTCAGGCCTGCTGAGCTTTTCCAGCTAATTTTGTTTTTATTTCACCTCACTGTTGATTTCATGTTCCAGCTCACAGCAATCGTTCTTTGCATTGGCTGAAAAAGATGCTTGTGTTCAACCTAAAGCTGCCATTTTGCAGGGGAAACTTGCCTCTGGTGATAAAGGCCTGAAATTAAAATAAAAGGCAAGGGTATCACGGATAAGCCAGTTTAAAATGCTCAGAGGCAGTTCCTTGGTTGTCCAATGGTTTAGACTCTGCTCTCCCACCACTGCGACCGGCGTTAGGTTCCAATTCAGGAAATGAAAAGTTATTGCTCATGTAAAAACAAACATGAATGACTTCCTGATTGAAAACATCTCTGCCAGATCTGCGAGGCGTGAGAGTTGTAGTTTTGCATCAGAGCTGGAAGTGTTGCCTGTACAACAGGCTGAGAACAAACACAGATGGAAAGAGAAGGACAGTGAGAGGCTGAAAAGCACCGACAATAGACGTATTGGTTGGTACAAGGCAAAATATGAGTGGTAATGGGATGGATTTTACCATTGACACTGACACAAACATCTCCCCCCATCGTTAACTCATAAAGATGTCTTTCTGAATTTGTCTCAAGCCTTGGTGAGACCTCAGCAGGAGGATCATGAGCAGTTTTGGTCTGCTTACTTAAGGAGGGGTACACTTGGCATTGAGGGAGTGCAGTGAAGGTTCACCAGACTCATCCCTGGGATGGTTGTCTTATGAGGAGAGGTTGAGGAAACTGGGCCTGTATTCTGTGGACTTTGGAGGGAGAGGTGATCTCATTGAAGCTGAGAAAATTCTTACAGGATGTGACAGGGTAATTGTAGATAAGATGTTTCCCCTGGCTGGGGAGACTAGAACCAGGGTCCCACAGTCTCAGAATAAGAGGCAAACCATTTCAGACTGAGATGAGGAGGAATTTCTTCACTCAGAGAGTGGCGAATCTTTGGAATTCTCTACCCCAGAGGGCTGTGGAACTCAGTCATTGACAATGTTCAAGAGAGAAATTGATAGATGTCTGGAGACTAATGACAACAAGTGATAATGGGGATGTGGGGAAAATGGCAGAGTGGTAGATGATCACCTGTGATCTGTTTGAATGGTGGAGCAAGTTCGACGGGCCGAATGGCCTGCTCCTCTTGCTATGCTCCCATGGGACAGAAATACACACATGCAAACATACATACACACACACACACACACACACACACACTGGAATGAGGAGAGCGGTCACAATCCTCGCATTGAAGATAAGCTTTATTTTAGAAGACAAGCATCGTGCACACCTGAGAAAGGGGAAACCCGCCTCCCTCAGAGTCCTTGGTGAGGGTCACCACCCACCATCGTTCAATTCGGATCAATGAGGTGCGAATGGCAACCAAGCTCCACTGTGTGTCAGCAAAGGCCACAATCCCTTCTTCCGTCCTGCCTCCCTCGCTTGACCCCGGCTGACCGAAGGTAGTTAGAGGTTAGTTTCTGACTTCACCCCAAACACAGGGCAGCCAGTTCCCCGCCGCACTGCTCTAGCATGCCCTCTAGCGACAACAGCAGCAACCTCAAACACCCAGCAGGGGAATCACTTCAAACACGCTGTCAAAATTTGACATCCCCCCGGCCCCTCTGCAAGCCCCCACCTACGGGGCTCACAGGCTGATGGGCAGTTTCTCCACTCTCCGCTTGCAGATCCAGTGTTTGGCCTTGTTACAAGCCACATTGGCGCAGGCTTTTTTGGGGATCACACCACAGTTCTTGAACTCCTCCAACTTGTAGTCAAAATAGCTGTTGGGGTAGTCCCTGTCCCAGTGTCTGGAGGCAGGGAGGGAACCGAGGGGAGGACAAAACGGGAAGGAGGCAGTTGATGAGAATGAGGAAGTGCACGAGACAGACGATGAGAGAGAGATGTAACCTCTCTACATCCCTCCCTATCTCTGTAACCTCCCTCCATCCCTCCCTCTCTCTGTTACCTCCCTCCATCCCTCCCTATTTCTGTAACCTTCCTGCATCCCTCCCTATCTCTATAACCAAGCCCTGAGCCTCACTTTGCAATGAAGGATTATCGCTGTCAATCTACTTGAGATTAATTTCAGACCGATTGGTGAATGATTAAGTTTAATTCTTGACTTCATTTGAAGTGCAGCTTTTAAAATGAATCATTCGTTCAATAATTGTCTCTAAAATACTTGAATTTTTTGTTAACATGGAAAGCCGATGTCTGTTAATTGACACTTATTTAATGAGCTTCTTAATGAATCAGAATACAAAATTTAGTAGCCTTCCGTGCTCGGTGGGCACCGCGGGGACTGAGGTGTTTTATCGACCCCTTTAATCACATTTTGGTTTAAAGTTTGTAAGTTTCCTTTAAACTTTGTTCTTGGTTTTACAGCTGACCTGAATTAGGGGCTGTGCCTGATTTATCCTAATTTTGTTAATTTAGCTTAATTGTTTTAACTCAGCTAGAGTTACAAAATTTAGTAACATTTTGATGATATGAAGCTCATTGGAGGCTCCTTACTTAGGTTAACAATCAATTATTAATGACCAATTCAAGATAATCTCTCAAAATACTTGCATTATTTACTGCAGATTATCCTCTAATTGGTATTAATAATAAATAGTTCCAATTATGATGTGATTGGATTTGGTTTGCCGATATATGTTCAAACATAAAGTGATTAATTATTTATTTCTGAACTAACTAGGTTCTGTAAATGCAGATTAACTGTTCTGCATCATTGCAGGATCATGAAGCGATTAAGTAGATCAGTGAGTGTAATTCTGAGAGCATCCAGCATAGGATAGATCAGTCAAGTTTTGTGTGTGTATGCTGCTGAGAGCATCCAGAAGAGGGTACATCAGTAAAAAGTGGGTGTAATTCTGAGATTATCCACAGAGGGTAGATCAGTAAAGGTTTGTGTGTGTGTGTGCATGTAATTCTGAGAGCAGCCAGCAGAGAGTGGTTCAATAAAGGTGTGTGTGTAATTCTGAGAGCATCCAGCAGAGGATAGATCAGTCAAGTTTTGTGTGTGTATGATGCTGAGAGCATCCAGCAGAGGGTACATCAGTAAAGAGTGGGTGTAATTCTGAGATTATCCAGCAGAGGGTGGGTCAGTAAAGTTGTGTGTGTGTAATTCTGAGTGCATCCAGCAGAGGGTGGTTCAGTAAAGGTGTGTGTGTAATTCTGAGAGCATCCAGCAGAGAATAGATCAGTAAAGGTGTGTGTGTAATTCTGAGAGCATCCAGCAGAGGGTAGATCAGTCAAGTTGTGTGTGTGTGTATGACGCTGAGAGCATCCAGCAGAGGGTACATCAGTAAAGAATGGGGATAAAAACAAAAAAACTGCGGATGCTGGAAATCCAAAACAAAAACAGAATTACCTGGAAAAACTCAGCAGGTCTGGCAGCATCGGCGGAGAAGAAAAGAGTTGACGTTTCGAGTCCTCATGACCCTTCGACAGAACTAGTTCTGTCGAAGGGTCATGAGGACTCGAAACGTCAACTCTTTTCTTCTCCGCCGATGCTGCCAGACCTGCTGAGTTTTTCCAGGTAATTCTGTTTTTGTGTTGAGTAAAGAATGGGTGTAATTCTGAGATTATCCAGCAGAGGGTAGATCAGTAAAGGTTTGTGTGTGTGTAATCCTGAGAGCATCCAGCAGAGGGTGGGTCAGTAAAGCTGTGTGTGTGTAAATCTGAGAGCATCCAGCAGAGGGTGGTTCAGTAAAGGTGTGTGTGTAATTCTGAGATCATCCAGCAGAGGATAGATCAGTAAAGGTGTGTGTGTAGTACTGAGAGCATCCAGCAGAGGGTAGATCAGTCAAGTTGTGTGTGTGTGTATGATGCTGAGAGCATCCAGCAGAGGGTGCATCAGGAAAGAGTGGGTGTAATTCTGAGATTATCCAGCAGAGGGTAGATCAGTTAAGGTTTGTGTGTGTGTGTGTAATTCTGAGAGCATCCAGCAGAGGGTGGTTCAGTAAAGGTGTGTGTGTAATTCTGAGAGCATCCAGCAGAGGATAGATCAGTAAAAAACAAAAAAACTGCGGATGCTGGAAATCCAAAACAAAAACAGAATTACCTGGAAAAATTCAGCAGGTCTGGCAGCATCGGCGGAGAAGAAAAGAGTTGACGTTTCGAGTCCTCATGACCCTTCGACAGAACTTGAGTTCGAGTCCAAGAAAGAGTTGAAATATAAGCTCAATATAAGCTTATATTTCAACTCTTTCTTGGACTCGAACTCAAGTTCTGTCGAAGGGTCATGAGGACTCGAAACGTCAACTCTTTTCTTCTCCGCCGATGCTGCCAGACCTGCTGAGTTTTTCCAGGTAATCTGTTTTTGTTATAGATCAGTAAAGGTGTGTGTGTGTGTGTGTGTGTGTGTAATTCTGAGATTATCCTGCAGTGTAGATCAGTAGAGATGTGTGTGTGTGATTCTGAGAGCATCCAGCAGAGGGTAGATCAGTAAAGGTGTGTGTGCATGTATGTAATTCTGAGAGCATCCAGCAGAGGGTAGAGCATGAAATGTATGTGTGTGTGATTCGGAGAGCATCCAGCAGAGGGTTGGTCAGTAAAGGTGAGTGGGTGAACCTGAGCTGCATTGCAGATTGATATAATATCTGTATTTTAACCCTATACCTGGGGAAATTTGCACCAGTGTCTCCTTTCTTGTGCCATCCTTGTTAACCTGATTACTATTGAAAGTGATGTGTTAAACTGTACCTACGGAATCCACTGCTCCCATCGATTACTTTGCCAATGATGTCCAACTTTATATTTTAAATGCTTTAAGTGCCTGATGAATGGAATCACTGATTGTCTTAACGTGCGGCACTCCCTCAATACTGACCCTGCGACAAGGCGGCACTCCCTCAGTACTGACCCTCTGACAGTGCAGCGCTCCCTCAGTACTGACCCTCCGACTGTGCTCAGGCAGGAAAGAACTGTAAAACACTTGGATGGAATGAATGCACATTCTTATTGAAACCAAGTAACACATGAAGAAAAGGTGACAGTCACCGCAGCTCCACGCTGGTTATACCTTCTGATGAAAGAACTCTCTATTGACACGATAACGCCATGATCAGAAACACAAAAGCCTGAAACCTCATCCAATGGGAGCAGAGATTTCAAAATACGTGGTCCAGTTCCCATGTATTGGAGACCGTGGCATTTGGTAGGGCGGTGGGGGGGAGGTGAGGTGATGGTTGGTGGGGGGAAGGCTGCTTGGAATTTTCCTTGGCCTCATGGACAGGACATTGTGACTGTTCCTCAGGGAATGATGGCCGGAGTCTGCCCTTCTTTCATACCTATGAGGTTGTCCTTTGAGACCCAACGATCAGGTCTGAAAGCATCGACAAATTGGGTCGTGGGAGGCTGGGGTTACAGACAAATGATTCCAATCAGCTGTCAATATCAAGTCAATGATATTGTTAAACTTTGTTAATGTCATGTCAGTAACATTGTTAAGTGCAAGACAAACAGGTGCTGGTTATTAATTTTCATTGAGTACGTATAAATAGAGAAAACATCATTTCAATTTAATTAGATAAGTTCTCTTTAAATTGTGTCTTTTGTTTCTGTGCCCATTGCAGAGGCTGTCAATTTGTTAATTAGTTTGCTTTATTTGATTGGCTAACTCCAAAGAGTATAAATAGGGGATAGCTGGGGCACTGGTTGTGTGGGAGAAAAGCTGAGAGACTGAGCAAGTCAATGGACTTCCTCACTGAAGAAAAGCTCTGTTCTCGGTTTCTAGTCCACGTCAGATTGGAAGCTGTCAACTACCGTTGTCACGAACAATCGCAGGGCCCCATAGAGACGGACGCCTTCTGACACCTCTCTGCATTTCGGGGAAGCCCACCACCCCGGCCCACTCCTGAAAACATGAACAAACACGAGTATAAAAAAGTTTGCCATTGTTTTGCCTCCCCAGCCCCCACACAGATAAAGGACAACGGCTGGAATGATGGAGCAGATACCAGCCCAGCGCTCCCTCAGTGGCTCTGCACCATTCACTGGAATATCAGGTGGAGACAGATGGTGTTCTTCTCGCAGACGGCTGGGAACTTTGCCCCACAGGCCTCGTCGTACCACCACCTCATCCTCATGAGGCCGGAGTTTTCCCTCATCCTGTACGTCCAGATGAAGGCGTTGCCCGGCTGTCCTGGCCCCCAGGGCCTTCCGAGGGCAAAGCGAAAGCAAAAAAAAAAACAGAAAATGGTCAGTGCTCGCCTGCCGGGATTGAGATCCTTTACCTCATCCAAGCAGCAATAGACATAACCAACCTGCCCCATTCAAATCAAACAACTTGACCCTTGACCCTCTGCCTAACCCAGTCTGACTCCAGATCCCCTGACCCTCATATAACCTGTGGCCTTCAGGTGCCCTCTGTTCTCTTCACACAGCCTGACCTCTGCTCCTTTGATCCAGCGCATAACTCTGATTACCCCTGACCCTCTGCCTAAACCCTCTCACAGCTGCCTAATTCCTGACATTAGTCTTAAACCCTGACCCTCCCTCACCCTCTGATTCACCCCCACCCTTTGCCTTACCCCTGACCCTTTGCCTAACCCCTGACCCCCGGCCTAACCTTTGAACCTCTGCTCAACCAATGAGCCTCTGTCTATCATCTGGCCCTCTTTCTCACTCCTGACCATCTGCCTAATCCCTGATCCTTTGTCAGCCCCCAACCCCCTGCGTAACGCCCGACCCTCTGCCTAACCCCTGACCCTCTGCCTAACCCCTAACCCCCTGTGTAACCCCTGACCTTCTGCCAAATCCCTGACCCTCTGCCTAATCCCTAAACCAGATCAATCCAATCCCCTGACCCTCATAACCTCTGACCTTCAAACTAGCTTTTGTTCTCCTGACCCATTCTTACCTCTGCTCCCTCGGCTGTGCATCTCACCACGATTCCCATGACCCTCTGCCTCACCCATCACCCTCTACTAGGCCTTTCTCCTCCAACCAACAGAGTAGCCTCAGACCCTAAATCTATCTCCACCCTGGTCACTCCTCAGTCAATTCCATCTCCAACCACCCCCCAATCCCACCGCAAACCTGGGGCTGACCTTTTGCCACCCTGACCCCTGATGCTTTCTGTTACTCAGGTTATCCCATCAATGACCTTCATCCCATCCACCCAGATCCAGCTCCCTTCGGTTACCGAGTCCATCATTCCGATCCAATAGGAAGCTTCTTTAGCTTGCTCAAAGAGGAAACTCTGTGGAAGTGGAACGGCTTCATTAGTGGGCATCGGGGTAAACAGGAAACGTGAAAAAGGGAGTAATGGGGTAAAGGGGAAACTGGGCAAAGATGGGAATTGGGGGAAAGGGTGCGGACAGCACGTTCAAGAGTTTCGTCGAGAAAATGTGCTCCGAGATGGGATAGTCACTCGCAAGGACAGAGCGGGTGGGGGAAGGCAAGGATTTTTTTGAAGGATAGGGCTGATGACCACAGATTTGAAGGAGAGGACAGCGCCTGAAGAGAGAGAGCTGTTTGCAATATTGGCTAAAGCAAAGAGACAGAATCCATCCATCACCTTTTGACGTCAGTGGAATTACCATCGCTGAATCCCCCACAAGCAACATCCTGGGTGTTACCATTGACAAGAAACTGAACTGGACCAGCTAGATAAATACTTTGGCTAAAAGGGCAGGTCAGAGGCTTGGAACTTGGCAGAGAGTAACTCCCCTCCTGACTCCCCAAAGCTTGTCCACCATCCACAAGGCACAAAGTCAGGAGTGTGATGGAATACTCCCCAATTGCTTGCATGAGTGCAGCACCCACGACACTCAAGCAGCTTGACACCTTCCAGGACAAAGCAGCCGGCTTTATTGGCACCACATCTGCAAACATTCACCTCCTCTACCAGCGACATACAGTAGCAGCAGTGTGTACCGTCTACAAGACGAACGGCAGGAATTCTCCACAGACAGCAACTTCCAAACCCATGACCGCTACCATCTCGAAGGCCAAGGGCAACAGGCACATAGGAACACCAGCACTCACCATCCTGACTTGCAGATAGACTGGGCATTCCTTCACTGTCGCTGGGCCAAAATCCTGGAACTCCCTCCTTAACAGTACTGTGGGTGTACCTTCATCACATGGGCTGCAGTGGTTCAAGAAGGCGGCTCATCACCACTTCCTCCAGAGTCAATGGGAGGCAGTGGCGCAGTGGTATTGTCACTGGACTTGTCGCTCAGAGACCCAGAGTAATGCTTTGGGGTCCTGAGTTCAAATCCCACCATGGCAGATTGTGAAATTTGAGTCTAATAAAATAAATCTGCAACTAAATGTCTAATGATGACCATAAAAACCACTTTAGAGAGGAAATATGCTGGTCTGTCCTGCATATGCCTCCAGACCCACAGCAATATGGTTGGCTCCAATGGGCAACAAATGATGGCTTAAACAGCGATGCCCACATTCCATGAAAGGATTGTAAAAAAGAAAGGACTGTTGGAGTGCAAATTTCTTTTGCTGTAACCATGCTGGCAATGAAGCCACAGGCAGAAACTAATTGTTGGGAAGATAGAGGTATCACATAGATGGTTAGACAATTGAATTAGAAAGCTCTTCCGAAGAGCCAGAACAGGCACATGGGCCAAATAGCCACCTTCTATGCTGTTATAATCAATTATTCTATAGTGGGTAAATCGCCCTCTGCAGCATCCCCATCACTCCCAGGACAGGTAAAGCACGGGGTTAGATACAGAGTAAAGCTCCCTCTACACTGTCCCAATCAAACACTCCCAGGACAGGTACAGCACCAGGTTAGATACAAGTAAAGTTCCCTCTACACTGTCCCCATCACACACTCCCAGGACAGGTACAGCATGGGGTTAGATACAGAGTAAAGCTCCCTCTACACTGTCCCTGTCAAACACTCCCAGGATAGTTACAGCACCGGGTTAGATACAGAGTAAAGCTCCCTCTACACTGTCCCTGTCAAACACTCCTAGGACAGGTACAGCACCGGGTTAGATACAGAGTAAAGCTCCCTCTACACTGTCCCTGTCAAACACTCCCAGGACAGGTACAGCACGGGGTTAGATACAGAATAAAGCTCCCTCTACACTGTCCCCATCAAACACTCCCACACAGGTACAGCATGGGGTCAGGTTTTTCTTACCTGTTGCTCCTTGCTCCAAATCACCAAGAGCTCAGATCCCTGCAATATGCAGTTCTGTAGACCTTCCTCCCAGACCAGGATGCTCTTTGAGAAGTAGTAGCAGTTGCCTTGGTAAGGGGCACAGTACTTATGGCGCAGTTCACTGGTGCATCTGGGGGTACCAGGGAGAGAAGGGAGAGAATGAAACCAGACATGATGAGGTAAAGACTGACATTACAAGTGCTGAATGTAGGAGGAAAAAACATCACCATGGTGGCACTAAGGACTCTTGATCATACACCGGCCAATGGCTCTCAATTCGGGTGGGGGAGAGGGCGTGGCCAGAGGACGGGGCATGGGGAGGGAGAGAGAGTGGGAGAGAGGCAGTCGCTGTGTGTGAGTGAGGGTGAGATTGCTTTAGGGGGAATATGTGAGAGAAAATGTTCAAGAGAGACAAAGAGAGTGTGCATGTGTGTGAGAGAGGGAGATAGTTTGAGAGTGTGTGAGATAGAGGGAGTGAGTGTCAATGTTTGCGTATGTGAAAGAGGGAGTGTGTGTGAGAGAGAGACGGGAGAGTCAGAGCGTTGATAGAAGTGTCAGTATGCTTGATAGAGGGAGTGCGCGAGTGTGTCAGTGTGTGAGAGAGAGGGAGAGTGAGTGACTATGTCAGAGTGTGTGTGTGTGTGTGTGTCAGTGTGCGTTTGTGAGAGAATGTGTGCGTTTGTTTGAGAAAGAACTTGTGAGAGTGCACCAATGTGTCAGTGTCTGTGAAGAGTGAGGGAGAGAGAGTGAGTGAGTGTGAAGAAGGTGTGAGTGCATCTCTGCGTCTGTGTGCGTGTGTGCACGCATGTGTACACGTGAGTGTGCAGATGAGCTCCGAACAGGATGTGCAGCTGAGTAACACCCCCACCAAAGAACAGCAGAGAGAGAGAGAGAGAACTGGCGGGGAGGGGGCGGCAGAAACCCATGGAGTGAGAAAGTAGTTAATTGGAAAGGTTGAAAGGTGGGGGGGGGGGGGGGTGGAAATCGGGTTGGGGCGGGGAATGATTGCAGTGGGTGGGAGAAAGAGGGGGAGGGAGGGAGGGGGTGGAGAGGGGTGGGAGAGGGTGTGGAAATGGGGCATGGGGGGAATATTTGCGGCGGGAGGAGAAATAGTTGTGGAGGGAGAGAGGGACGGAACTTCCTGCTGTCTGGATGTCAGCAACAACCGGCCCAAAACTTACCGATGTTCTTGCAGAAGGAGTGGAGCCAATTCATGAAGGTGTGTTGGTGATAAGCAGAGTCAGATTGTGTGAGCTGCCACTGAATGGAGTCTCTGGCCTCACTGTAACTGTTGACGGTGGAGCCCAGGCTGCTTTTCTCACCAGGAGCTCCCGTTTCATCCACTCACCTGTGGACATAGCAGCCGGGGGTTTCTGTAGCGCCCCGGGGACCACACGCCCCCCCCCCACCCACCAGGGACCACCCCCCCAGGGACCACAACCCCCCCCAGTCGTGCTGAACTGCTTCAGGAACGCGTTCAGCGCTGGGACAGGGGGCAGCAAGGAAGCAGAATTTCTGCATAGCAAAAATCACCAAAACAGCTTGGTGACCTGCTTGCTCAGTCTCTCTTCCTTCCTCCTTCCAAGGGATGTGGGCATCGCTGGCTGGGCCAGCATTGATTACCCATCCCTAATTGCCCCCTTGAGAAGGTGGTGGTGATCTGTCTTCTTGAATCGCTGCAGTCCATGTGGTGTAGGTACACTCACTGTGCTGTGAGCTTGTAAGATGCTGTCTAAGGAACCTTGGTGAGTTCCTGCAATGCATATTGTCAATGGTACACACACTGGCTGCTACTGTGTGTCAGTGGTGGAAGGAGTGAGTGTTTGTGGATGTGGTGCCAATCAAGTGAGGCTGCTTTGCCCTGGATGGTGTTGAACATCTTGAGTGTTGTAGGAACTGCACTCATCCAGGCAAGTGGGGAGTATTCCATCGCCATCCTGACTTGTGCCTTGTTGATGGTGGACTGACTTTGGGGAGTCAGGGGCTGCAGGATTTCCAGCCTCTGATCTGCTGGATGGATAAATGTTCACCCCAAGACACGGGGAAGACCTCATGCCTTGTTGTGGCGCGAGTGGGCATGGGATCTTTCAATTCCACACGAGAAGGCACATGACAGCCTCAATTTAATCTCTCATCCAGCACTCTCTCAGCACTGGCCCTCCCACAGAGCGGCGCCCCCTCAGCATTGGCTTTCCGACTGTGCGGCACTCCCATAGCACTGACAGTACTCGCACTGTGTCCTACCAGCATGCTCAGTCTCCCTTAGCCCCGCCATGTCCCTGCCCCATTCTCTCTCCTGCTCACTCCTTCTGCTCCACTCTCTCTATCTCTGTGTGGCATCGTGTCATGTGTAGTGGTCCTGTCACTGGTAGTCACGAGACCCAGGGTAATGTTCTGTGGACCCAGGTTCGAATCCCAGGTGGGGGTGGTGGAAGGGAGGGAGTTGACTTGGGAGTCTTCAGCAACCCCGGACCCCATGGAGTCTCAAGGCATCAGGTCAAACATGGAAGTGGGGTCTCCAAAGATATCCCTGTCCTCAATGATGGGGGAGCCCAGCACATCAGTACAAAAGATAAGGCTGAAGCTTTTGCTACAATCTTCAGCCAGAGACACTGAATGGATGGTCCAAATAACAGAGATAAAAACAAAAAAACTGTAGATGCTGGAAATCCAAAACAAAAACAGAATTACCTGGAAAAACTCAGCAGGTCTGGCAGCATCGGCGGAGAAGAACAAAGTTGACGTTTAGAATCCTAATGACCTTTCAACAGAACAAAGTAGAAATAGGAAAGGGGTGAAATATAAGCTGGTTTAAGGGGGCGGGAGAAGGGGGGTTGTTGTTTGGGAGATAACCAAAAGATGTCACAGACAAAAGAACGAAGAGGTGTTGAAGGTGGTGATATATAAAAGAATGGGCTAATTAAGATAGGAGAGCAGGAAGAGCAAGGTAGCTCTAGAGGGGGTGTGGTGAAATAAACCATGGGTGGAAATACATTTAAAAATAATGGAAATAGGTGGGAAAAGAAAAATCTATATAAATTATTTGAAAAAAACAAAAGGGAGGGGGAAGAAACGGAAAGAGGGTGAGGATGGAGGAGAGAGTTCAAGATCTAAAGTTGTTGAACTCAATATTCAGTCCGGAAGGCTGTAAAGTGCCTAGTCGGAAGATGAGGTGCTGTTCCTCCAGTTTGCGTTGAGCTTCACTGGAACAATGCAGCAAGCCAAGGACAGACATGTGGGTAAGAGAGCAGGGTGGAGTGTTGAAATGGCAAGCGACAGGGAGGTCTGGGTCATTCTTGCAGACAGACCGAAGGTGTTCTACAAAGCAGTCGCCCAGTCTGCGTTTGCAACAATATGCAATACCTGGCCCTTCACTTCCTCTCTCCTCACCGTCCAAGAGCCCAAACACTCCTTTCAAGTGAAGCAGCATTTCACTTGCATCTCCCCCAACTTAGTCTACATTGGAGAGACCAAACGTAAACTGGGCGACCGCTTTGCAAAACACCTTCGGTCTGTCCGCAATGATGACCCAGACCTCCCTGTAGCCTGCCATTTTAACACTCCAGCCTGCTCTCTTGCAAATCCTTGGCTTGCTGCATTGTTCCAGTGAATCTCAACACAAACTGGAGGAACAGCACCTCCTCTTCCGACTAGGCACTTTACAGCTTTCTGGACTGAATATTGAATTCAACAACTTTAGGTCTTGAATTCCCTCCTCCATCCACACCCCCTTTCTGTTTCTTTCCCCTCCCTTTTGTTTTTTTCCAATAATTTATATAGATTTTTCTTTTCCCACCTATTTCCATTATTTTTAAATGTATTCCACCCATGGTTTATTTCACCCCACCCTCACTAGACCTACCTTGCTCGTCATGCTCTCCAATCTTAATTAGCACATTCTTTTACCACCTTCAACACCTGTTTTTTCTTTTGTCTGTGACATCTTTTGGTTATCTCCACCTATCACTGCTTGCTTGTCCAACAACACCGCTCCCCCTTCTACCCCCCTTAAACCAGCTTATATTTCACCCCTTTCGTATTTCTACTTAGTTCTGTTGAAGAGTCATGAGGACTCTAAACATCAACTTTGTTCTTCTTCGCCGATGCTGCCAGACCTGCTGAGTTTTTCCAGGTATTTCTGTTTTTGGATTGGATGATCCATCTTGGCCTCCTCCGGAGGTCCCTAGCATCACAGATGCCAGTCTTCAGCCAATTCGATTCACTCCACATGATATCAAGAAACGGCTGAAGGCACTGAATACTGCAAAGACTATGGGCCCTGACAATATTCTGGCAATAGTACTGAAAACCTGTACACCAGAACATGCTGCACCCCTAGTCAAGCTGTTCCAGTACAGCTATAACACTGGTATCTACCTGGCTATGTGGAAAAAATGCCCAGATGTTTCCTGTACACAAAAAGCAGGACAAATACAACCCGGCCAATTACCGCCCCATCAGTCTAATCGCCATCATCAGTAAAGTGATGGAAGGGGTCATCAACTGTGCTTTCAAGCAGTACTTGCTTAGCGATAACCTTCTCAATGACATTCAGTTTGGTTTCTGCCAAGGTCACTCAGCTCCTGACCTCATTGCAGCTTGGTTCAAACATGGACTCCAGAGGTGAGGTGAGAGTGACTGCCCTTGACATCAAGGCAGTATTTGAGTGTGGCATCAAGGGGTCCTTGCAAAACTGGAGTCAACTGGAATCGGGGGGAAACTCTCTGCTGTTTGGAGTCATACCTAGCACAAAGGAAAATGGTTGTGGTTGTTGGAGGTCAGTCATCTCAGTTCCATGACATCACTGCTGGAGTACCTCAGGGTAGTGTCATCGGTCCAGCTTCCTTCAGCTGCTTCATCAATGACCTTCCTTCCATCATAAGGTCAGAAGTGGGGATGTTCACTGAAGATTGCACAATGTTCAGCACCATTCGCGACTCCTCAGATAATGAAGCAGTCCATGTCCAAATGCAGCATGAACTGGACATTATCCAGGCTTGAATTGACAATTGGCAAGAAACATTCATGCCACACAAGTGCCAGGCAATCACCATCTCCAACAAGAGGGAAAACCATTGCCCCTATCTTCAGCCGCGTTAACATTGCTGAATCCCTACGATCAAAATCCTGGGGGGTTTTCATTGACCAGAAACTGAACTGGAACAGCCATATAAATACTGTGCTGAAAAAAGAGGTCAGAGGCTTGGAATTCTACAGAGCGTAACTCACCTTCTGACTCCCCAAATCCTGTCCACCATCTACAAGGAACAAGTCAGGAGTGTGATGGAATACTCCCCACTTGCCTGGATGAGTGCAGTTCCAACAACACTCAAGAAGCTTGACATCGTCCAGGACAAAACAGCCCGCTTGATCGGCATGCCATCTACAAATACTCACTCCCTCCACCAGTGACACATGGTAGCAGCAGGGTGCACCATCTACAAAATGCACTGCACAAACTCACCAAAGCTCCTTAGACAGCACCTTCCAAACCAACGACCATCCAGAAGGACAAGGGCAGCAGATACATGGGAACACCAACAACTGACGTTTCCCTCCAAGCCACTCAGCATCCTGACTTGCTGTTGGGTCAAAGTCCTGGAACTCCCTCCCTAACAGCACTGTGGGGTGTACCTACACCACATGCACTTGAGCGGTTCAACAAGGCAGCTCACCACCACTATATCAAGGGCAATTAGGGATGGGCAATAAATGCTGGACCTTGCCAGCGATGCCCACATCGCATAAATGTATTAAAAATAAAATCTCTCCACAGCTTTCTCGCTCTCTCTCCCTGTGTCCCGCTCGCTCAATCTGTATGTCTGATCCAGTCATTCACCATATCTGTCCCGTTTGCTCTCTGTCCTGCCCACTTACTGTATTTCTGCCCTGTTCTTTCTCCTTACTGTGTGTGCCTGTGCCTCATGCGCCCTTACTCCGCCCTGCACACTCTTATCACCTCAGTGATATAGCTGGCCTTACCTTCACTGCACAAGATAATGGTGTTGATTGCACAGACAGCAGCGATAGTTAGTGAGCCAATTGCAAGCTTCTTCCACGTGCTCCCAGGATGTCTCTGCAAAGACACAGTCAAAGAAAAGTTCAGCTGCAGGGAAGGGGAAAGGGAACAGCACTGATGGATGTGGCAGGGTTGGAATTTCAACTGCTTCATGGAATCAATAAATGTAGTGCTAAAAGCGCTCCACACTGTCCCCATCAAACACTCCCAGGACAGGTACAGCAAAGGGTTAGATATAGAGTAAAGCTCCCTCTACACTGTCCCCATCAAATACGACAAGGACAGATACAGCACGGGGTTAGATACAGAGTACAGCTCCCTCTACACTGTCCCCATCAAACACTCTCAGGACAGGTGCAGCACGGGGTTAGATACAGAGTAAAGCTCCCTCTACACTATCCTCATCAAACACTCCCAGGACAGATACAGCACGAGGTTAGATACAGAGTAAAGCTCCCCCTACACTGCCCGCACCAGACACTCCCAGGACAGGTACAGCACGGCGTTAGATAGAGAGTAAAGCTCCCCCTACACAGTCCCCATGAAACACTCCCAGGACCGATACAGCACGCGGTTAGATACACAGTAACTCTCCCTCTACTCTGTCCCCAGCAAACACTCCCAGGACCGGTACAGCATGTGGTTAGATACAGAGTAAAGCTCCGTCTACACTGTCCCCATCAAACACTCCCAGGATAGGTACAGAACGGGGTTAGGTACAGAGTAAAGCTCCCTCTACACTGTCCCCATCAAACACTCCCAGGACAGGTACAGCACGGGGTTAGATACAGAGTAAAGCTCCCTCCACACTCTTCCCATCAAACACTCCCAGGAGAGGTACAGCACCGGGTTAGATACAGAGTAAATCTCCCTCCACATTGTCCCCATCAAACATTCCCAGGACACGTAGAGAACGGGGTTAGATACAGAGTAAATCTCCCTCTACACTGTCCCCATCACACTCCCAGGACAGGTACAGCACGGGATTAGATACAGAGTAGAGCTCCCTCCACACTGTCCCCATCAAACACTCCCAGGGCAGGTACAGAACGGGGTTAGATACAGAGTAAAGCTCCCTCCACACTGTCCCCATCACACTCCCAGGACAGGTAGAGAATGAGTTAGATACAGAGTAAAGCCCCACGACCTCTTTTGGTGTCCATACCTTCCTGGGTCTCGGCCGGTGAGGCACTGGTCTCCTCCGCACTCATCTGGTCGTCATCCCCCTCCAGCCGCCTGTTCCTTTCACTCCACCTCAACCTGCCTTTCGGCTGACCCTGTGAGCTCTCCTCCAGCGAGTTGTCATCCTCCTGCTGCCTCCGTCTGTACGAACCCTCCGTATCATCATCATCCGCCATGTAGGGGGAACTCTCCTCTTCTTCAGCACTCCCGGCTGGTTTACCAATCAGTTCAGTTCGATGATCCCAGTGCTCCCTTTACAACTGGCTTCACACACTTCACGCCAGTATTCTTTGCCCCACTCACACTCACTCCCTGTTTCTCATAAATAGGAATTCTTACAAATCAAAGGAGGAAATTATTGTTGATATCAGCAATCGCCTGGACAAAATCGCGTTTCAAATGAACCAAGCCTTTGCAATGAAGGATTTGCCAATGTACATGAGATGAATTTCAGACAATTGGTGAACGATGAAGTTTAATTCTCAATTTCGCTTGAAGTGCAGCTTTTGAAATTAATCATTCGCTCAATAACTGTCTCTACAATTCATGAATTATTTGTAAACATTGAGAGCCAATGGTTCTGCATTGATGCTTATTTCATGAGTCTCTTAACGAATCAGAATAACAAATTTTAATTACATTTTGGTGGAATGACACTCATTGTAGGCTCATTATTTAGGTTAACCATTGATTACTAATGGCCAATTCAAGCTAATCTCCCAAAATACTTGGGTTATTTACTGATTATCCTGTAATTGGAACTAATAATTAATAGTTACAATAATGATGTGATTGGATTTAGTTTACCAATATATGCGAAACATAATTATTTATTTCTGAATTAACCAGGTTAAGTAAATGCAGATTAACTATTCCACATTATTAAGAGATTTTTTAATATACCTTAACAAAGGTTGAGGTTATTTTTAAACGTTTCGATAAATTATTAAACGTTCACCCAAATCATAAAGTATTTGGTTTGTTGGATAATTATTACTGATTGATTCGGAATAATTTACTGAACACCCAGATTACGAGATAGGATCATTATTTATTAAGTATTTAGGCAAAACGTTCGATGGGCCAACGATGGATTAATTGGATAGCGCGGGTGATGATCAATTAATTAACTCTTCCTAAGTAATCAATCTGGGAGAGAAATAATTTGCATCTGTTAATGTATTAAAGGGACACAAGTTTAAAGAAATTAACTATGAATGAAGTTAGTATTTGGACTGCGCAAATGTTTACAGATTATTTAGTGATTAGCACAGGTCAATGCAGAAAAAAAATATTTCCTGAAGGAAAATGTTAAAAATGATTAATATTCAATAAAATTCTTAAAAATGTACATACAGTATTAAATATTTATATTGTTGATTAACTATTGATAATTACAGACTGAGAAAGAGCAATGATGGTTTATTTAATGAATGTGTTGATTTAGAGAACAAACGCAAATTTTGATAAATTAATTATAATGACAAATATACCTGACAAATGTATTATTTAGACAGGAAAAAGGCAAGTTTAGATCAGTTATATTATGATTATTAGGTATTAAGCTGAGTTATTCCATAGATTGTGGAAATGCTTACTGATTATTACAGATTTAACCAGGCTAATAAACAGTAATCTGTGCTAATTTATTGGAACAACAAAAATTTACATAACTGGTTATTAAATATGTAGCCAAGTTATTATTAGGCTATGCTAATTCTTACAAAGCATTACAATCTTATCAAGATGAATAGATCAGTCATTTATTGAAAATTTGTGATTGATAGAACAAATAGAAGTTCAGAAAAAAATAAATGCTTTTAAATATAAAACCAAGTTGTTATTAAATGCAAGTATTTTTTAAAATTTAGAACGAGCTATTGTTTACTGATTAATATAGTTCAATTGCGACAAAGTATTGGATAATTTACAAAATATTCCTTAATTATTTGACAAATGTAAGGTTAGGTAAACCAACTATGATTATTTAAATGTTACTTGGTAGAATAAAGACACGTTTAAACTAAATGTAGTAATTAACAGAACAAATGCAAGTGTAAATTAAATATTATTAAATCTGTCAAATGACACAAATACGTTTAGATAAATTAAATATTAACATTAAATACATCAACTGACAGAACAAATACACGTTCAAGTGTGATTAGTAAATGTGTGAATCAATAGAAAAAACACAACTTTATATTTAATATTAGTACTGAGTATATTAATTGGCAGAAGACTCAAGTTTAGGCAATTTGAATACGAATACTAAATAGATTCACTGACAGAACAAATGCCAGTTTAGATTAAGTAAATCTTGTTCCTAAAGATGTTAACTGATAGAACAAATACAAGTTTAGATAAATTAAATCTAATTATTAAATATGTTAATTAACTGAACAAACTGAAGTTTAGGCTGAATGTGTCAAATGATATGAGGTTGTTTTAGACGAAGCAAATATTAACATTAAAAATATCATTTGACAGATAAAACAAACATGTTTAAATATGATTATTAAATGTGTTAATCGACAGAGAAAAAAAAAGTTTGGACAAACTAATCAATGAGCCTTAAATGTTGCAGTTAAATCTGTCAGTAGGTTAATTCACAGAACAAACACAAATTTAAACTGAATATGATTATTAAATCCTTCTTCCTTAACCGAGGTGTTCCACCCACGGTCATTGACAGGGCCCTCAACCGTGTCCGGCCCATCTCCCGCATATCTGCCCCCATGCCTTCTCCTCCCTCCCAGAAACATGATAGGGTCCCCCTTGTCCTCACTTATCACCCCACCAGCCTCCGCATTCAAAGGATCATCCTCCGCCATTTCCAGCATGATGCCCCCACCAAACACATCTTCCCTTCACCCCCCCCGGTGGCATTCCATAGGTATCGTTCCCTCCGGGACACCCTGGTCCACTCATCCATCACCCCCTACTCCTCAACCCCCTCCTATGGCACCACCTCATGCCCACACAAAAGATGTAACACCTGCCCCTTCACTTCCTCTCTCCTCACTGTCCAAGGGCCCAAACTCTCCTTTTAAGTGAAGCAGCATTTCACTTGCACTTTCCCCAACTTAGTCTACTGCATTCATTGCTCCTAATGCGGTCTCCTCTACATTGAAGAGACCAAATGTAAACTGGGCGACCGCTTTGCAGAACAACTGCAGTCTGTCTGCAAGAATGACCCCAACCTCCCTGTCGCTTGCCATTTTAACACTCCACCCTGCTCTCTTGCCCACATGTCTGCCCTTGGCTTGCTGCATTGTTCCAGTGAAGCCCAACGCAAACTGGAGGAACAGCACATCATCTTCCGACTAAGCACTTTACAGCCTTCCGGACTGAATATTGAGTTCAACAACTTTAGATCTTGAACTCCCTCCTCCATCCCCACCCCCTTTCTGTTTCTTCCCCCTTCCCTTTGTTTTTTTCCAATAATTTATATAGATTTCTCTTTTCCCACCTATTTCCATTATTTTTAAATCTATATCATTTATGCCCTGCTAGCCTTTCCACCCCACCCCCACTACAGCGTCCTACCATCCATTCTTAATTAGCACATTCGTTTAGATAATATCACCAACTTCAACACCTGTGTTCTTTTGTTCTGTTGTCTGTGACATCTTTTGATGATCTGCTCCTATCACTGCTTGTTTGTCCCTACAACCACACCAACCCCCCCCAACTTCTCCCCCCACCACCAAACCAGCTTATATTTCACCCCTCTCCTTATATTCGCTCAGTTCTGTTGAAGGGTCATGAGGACTCGAAACGTCAACTCTTTTCTTCCCCGCTGATGCTGCCAGACCTGCTGAGTTTTACCAGGTAATTCTGTTTTTGTTTTATGATTATTAAATTGTTCAACTGAGGTAAATGTAAGTTTAATATAAATATCAACATCAAATGTGTTTACATTTGATTGAAATTAAATAGATAGTGAATGAATGTGAATTTAATGTTGAAATTAAACCTGCCAAATGACGAATTTAAGCTTTGAATTGTAATTATCAGATAGAAAGATTCAGGATTCCCCAGTTAAATTGCTGAATTTTGAATGATGTTAATATTTGGGGGAATTAATTAGCATTTTTGATCATTTATGAGTTTTGGGGATGTTAATGGTTAATTGACGAATGTCCATTGCTCTCCAGCTAATTTCTATCACCTCTTGGACAATCCTCCCTCTGAGACCCCGACAGAAGCTGCTTCCCGGACCAGGCCGCAAACAGAGCCTGGGCCTCGCCCCGCGGTGCCAGGGGGAGATGGGCCGCGCCGCCCGGCTCCAGGACGCTTCACCCCCGCCACATGTTGTGTATGGGAGGGACCGGAAGAGGAGGTCTCCAGGGGCGACGGAGAGAAAGGGCGGGGCTTGGAGCGGACGTGACGCCACAGTGTTCGTCTCCTGCGTCTGACGTCTGAACTGCGCGCGCATCCAGCATTGCCATGGATACCAGGGGGTGAGAACAACCCAGTGTGAAAGTAGAGGAGGAAATTAATTAATAAATTGGAGAGAGAGAGAGAACCAGTGTGAAAATAGAGGAGGAAATTAATTAATAAATTAGAGAGAGTAACCCAGTGTGAAAATAGAGGAGGAATGTAATTAGTAAATTAGAGAGAGAGAGTAACCCAGTGTGTGACAAGTCAGGTACCTGTCTGATGATCCAACTATGACAAAGGATGGACGCCGACTGGACTCACGACGACATTGATCCTTGGATCCCTCGTTGTGTGACGTCTCCGGGTCTGTGATAGTAACAGGGATTGCTACTCACAATAAGTGCTTGTTGAACCCCCAAATCCCACTAACACTGAATGTCCAGACCCCCACAAGCACTGAAATCCCAAACACCCAAACAATGAACCCTCAGTTGATGCAATGGCTAAATAACGTCAACTCAGGTTATTGAATTGGTGACACTCACTCCCCGAGAATGACTGCAGGACATTAAGTAACACTGAAACCCCAAACCCCACTAACACTGAACCCCAAAGCCCCACTAAAACTGAACCCCAAACCCCACTAACACTGAACCCCAAACCCCACTAACACTGAACCCCAAAGCCCCAATAAAACTGAACCCCAAACCCCACTAACACTGAACCCCAAACCCCACTAACACTGAACCCCAAACTCTACTAACACTGAACCCCAAAGCCCCACTAAAACTGAACCCCCAAACTCCACTAACACTGAACCCCAAAGCCCCACTAAAACTGAACCCCCAAACCCCACTAACACTGAACCCCAAACTCTACTAACACTGAACCCCCAAACTCCACTAACACTGAACCCCCAAACACTGAAACCCCAAAACCCCACCAAACACTGAACACTGTTTCAAGTTAAACTTAGAGTGATAGTCTGATTCTGAGATGGAACGAGACGCCTTAGTGGTAGTTATAACTGTCAATCAGCATTGCCTGAATAGTTTTTGATGACTGTAGCAAGAAGCTAAGATGGAGAGTGACTCATCACAGCTCAATATACGACAGGCACTTATAAAATGAGCAGTCAGTAATGGACACACATTCAGTGAGAGGAGACATTGGCCTGAGTGATACAGAGACTGAATATTTGTGAATTTGGAATTTGGTTTGAAGTGAGAATTTGAATGGCTCAAGTTCAGTCTTAGAGTAAGAGTCTGACTCTGATCTAGAAATATCCAGTTAAACAGGCAGCTGCCTTCAGAAGTAAGAGCGAAGATTTCTGATATAGAACCAAGAGTGAGTATTTTTGGCAATTTGGTTCATTGTGAGAATTTGCATAGTAAATATGTTTCAAGTTCAGATTTAGAGTAGGAGTCAGATTCTGGCTGAGAACTAGCAGATTTGTAACTAAGTTAAATAGTTAGACAAACAACTCTCTCTGGCTTAAATCACCTTTGTCTGAATAGTTTTTGACGACTGTAGCAGGAAGCGGAGGTAGAGAGGGCCTCAACGCAGCTCAATATATGACACGGGCTTTTACAGTGTGCAGTCA
This sequence comes from Carcharodon carcharias, assembly GCF_017639515.1. Taxonomy (NCBI): domain Eukaryota; kingdom Metazoa; phylum Chordata; class Chondrichthyes; order Lamniformes; family Lamnidae; genus Carcharodon; species Carcharodon carcharias. The sequence goes on along the minus strand of NW_024470646.1, from coordinate 404,418 downwards.
GTGATGGACACAGTCAGTGAGAGGAGACTGAGTGAGCATATATCTGAATTCAGTTTAAAGTGAGAATTAAAATGGTAAATGTGTTTGAAGTTCAGTTGTGGAGTAAGAGTCAGATTCCGGCCTAGAGCTAACAGATGTTTAAGTAAGTTAAATAGTTACAGCAAATGTCTCTGGTTTAAATCACCATAAGAGATCATTTAATTGGTAGGAAAGTTTAGAAAATGATCGACTTCATCATTTATACACTCTGAAACCCACCAATGTCACCCTGCTCTGTCACTCCTGACTGTGCACCACTCACTACTTCACACACCCCTATCTCACTGCATCCCACTCCCCTCAGTTACTACATCCAATCCCCTCACTCACTGAATCACATTCACCTCAGTCGCTGCATCCGACTCCCCTCACTCACTGCATCCCACTCCCCTCAGTCGCTGCATCCGACTCCCCTCACTCAATACATCCCACTCCCATCCGTCGCTGCGTCCCACCCCCCTCAGTCACTATATCCCACTCCCCTCAGTCAGGAGATTCCTCTCCCCTCAGTCTCTCCATCCAGCTCCCCTCGGTATGAGATGACAGCGTGTGAAGATTTTCTGTCGATTATCCCCTCCAGACCGATACCTGTTGTTTCAGATCCTGTTCGGCTCGATGATGCAGGAAAAGTGGATTCTCGAGTCGAGTGTGCCTCAGATTCCAGAGTTGATGTTGTCTCTGGACCTGCAATGCAGTAAAGAGACATGGGAGATTACAGAGTGTGGATCACCTCAAGAGAGTATTTATTTGGTAGGAAAGTTTAGAAAATGATTCACTTCATCTTTTGTACAGTCTGAAAGCCACAAATGTCACTCTGTCCTGTCACTAACTCCCCTTCCCCTCGCTCGCGATGTCCCTCTCCCCTCAGTCTCTCTATTCCACTCCATTCAGTGTGAGATTACAGCGATCATATTATGTGATTATTTTCTGTAGAATATCTGCTTCAGACTGATACCTTTTATTCAGATCCTGTTGGGCTCGATGACGCAGGGACACTGGATTTTCGAATCGAGTTGACGTCCCTGGACCTGCAATGAAGTAAGGAGACATGGGAGGTTGCAGAGCGCGGATCACCTCAAGAGAGCATTTACTTGGTAGGAAAGTTTAGAAAATGATTCACTTCATCTTTTGTACAGTCTGAACCCCACCAATATTATTCTGTTCTGTCACTCCTGACTGAACACCAGTCAATAACTTCCACTCGCTTCATTCACGACATCCCACACCCCTCAGTCACTACATTCCAATCCCCTCAGTCACTACCTCTCACTCTCCTCAGTCATTACATCTCACTCCCCTCAGCGACTTACATTGTCTACCCTCAGTCTCTGCATCCCACTCCACTCAGTCCATACATCCCACTCCCCTCAGTCCCTGCATCCCACTCCCCTCAGCCCCCTCATCCCTCTCCCCTCAGCCATGGCATCCCACTCCGCTCAGTCTCTACATTCCACTCCCCTCAGTCCCGTCATCTGACCCCCTCAATCCCTACATCCCACTCCCCTCAGTCCCTACATCCCACTCCCCTCAGTCCCTACATCCCACTCACCTCAGTTCGTACATCCCAATCTGCTCAGTCCCTGCATCTCAATTCCCTCGGTCCCCGCATCCCACTCCCCTTAGCCCCTGCATCCCACTCCCCTTAGCCACTGCAGCCCACTCCCCTCAGCCATTGCATCCCACTCCCCTCAGTCCTTACATCCCACTCCCCTCAGTCCTTACATCCCACTCCCCTCAGTCCTTACATCTCACTCCCCTCAGTCCCAAAATCCCACTCCGCTGAGTCCCTAAGTCCCACTCCCCTCTGTCATGCATCTCACTCCCCTCAGTCCCTACACCCCACTCCCCTCAGTCCCTACATCCCACTCTTCTCAGTTACTACATCCTACTCCCCTCAGTCACTACATCCTACTCCCCTCAGTCACTACATCCTACTCCCCTCAGTCACTGCATCCCAATCCCCTCTGTCACTACATCCTACTCCCCTCAGTCACTACATCCCAATCCCCTCTGTCACTACATCCCACTCCCCTCAGTCACTACATCCCACTCCCCTCAGTCACTACATCCCACTCCCCTCAGTCACTGCATTCCACTCCCCTCAGTCACTAGATCCTACTCCCTTCAGTCACTACATCCCACTCCCTTCAGTCACTACATCCCAATCCCCTCTGTCACTACATCCCACTCCCCTCAGTCACTACATTCCACTCCCCTCAGTCACTACATCCCACTCCCCTCAGTCACTGCATCCCAATCCCCTCAGTCACTACATCCCAATCCCCTCTGTCATTACATCCCACTCCCCTCAGTCACTACATCCCACTCCCCTCAGTCACTACATCCCACTCCCCTCAGTCACTACATCCCAATCCCCTCTGTCACTACATCCCACTCCCCTCAGTCACTACATTCCACTCCCCTCAGTCACTACATCCCAATCCCCTCTGTCACTACATCCCACTCCCCTCAGTCACTACATCCCACTCCCCTCAGTCACTACATCCCACTCCCCTCAGTCACTACATCCCACTCCCCTCAGTCACTACATTTCAATCCGTTCTGTCACTACATCCCACTGCCCTCAGTCACTAATATCACTCTGCTCTGTCACTCCTGACTGAACAACAGTCTCTAACTCCCAGTCCCCTCACTCACTTCACCAATCTCCTCAGTCACTTCATCCCACTCCCGTCAGTCATTTCTTCCCTCTCCCCTCGGTCACTACATCCCAGTTCCCTCATTCACTTAATCCGACTCTCCTCAGTCAGTGCATCCCACTCCCATCATTCACTGCATTCCAACCCCCTCTGTCACTGCATCCCAACCCCCTCTGTCACTGCATCCCACACCCCTCTGTCACTGCATCCTACCCCCCTCTGTCACTGCATCGCACCCCCCTCTGTCACTGCCTCCCGCCACCCTCTGTCACTGTATCCCACCCGCTTCTGTCACGGCATCGCACACCCCAGTCACTGCATCCCACCCCCCTCTCTCACTGCATCCCACCCCTCTGTCACTGCATCCCAACCCCTTCTGTCACTGCATCCCGCCCCACTCTGTCACTGCATCCCATCCCCCTCTGTTACGGCATCCCACCCACCTCTGTCAATGCACCAGAGCCCCCTCTGTCACTGCATCCCACCCCACTCTGTCACTGCATCCAACTGCCCTCTGTCACTGCATCCCACTCCCCTCTGTCACTGCATCCCGCTGCCCTCTGTCACTGCATCCCACTCCCCTCTGTCACTGCATCCCACTCCCCTCTGTCACTAGATTCCACTTCACACAGTCATTACATCCCACTTCCCACAGTCACTACATCCCACTCCCCTCAGTCATTACACCCCACTTCCCACAGTTAATAATTCCCACTCCCCTCAGTCATTACATCCCACTTCCTACAGTCACTACATCCCACTTCCCACAGTTACAGCAAATCACTCCACTCCATCACTACATACCACTTCCCTAAGACATTACATAGCACTCACCTCAGTAACTATCGAAGATTCCACTCACGTATTACATCCCACTCCCCTCAGTCACTAACGTCACTCTGCTCTGTCACTCCTGACTGAACAACAGTCTCTAACTTGCAGTCCCCTCACTCACTTCACCCATCTCCCCTCTGTCAATTCATCCCACTCCCGTCAGTCACTTCATCCCTCTCCCCTCAGTCACTACATCCCAGTTCCCTCATTCAATTAATCCCACTCTCTTCAGTCACTGGTACACACTCCCATCACTCACTGCATTCAACTACCCTCAGTGACTGCATCCCACACACCTCTGTCACTGCATTCCACCCCCCTCTGTCACTGCATTCCACGCCCAATTGTCACTGCATCCCACCCCCCTCTGGCACTGTGTCCCACCCCCTCTGTCACGGCGTCTCGCCTCCCTCTGTCACTGCCTCCCACCCCTTTCAGTCACTGCATCCCACCCCACCTCTGTCACTGCTTCCCACCCCCCTCTGTCAATGCACCACAGCCCCCTCCGTCACAGCATCCCACCCACCTCTGTCACTGCATCCCATCCCCCTCCGTCACAGCATCCCAGCCCCCTCTGTCACTATATCACAGCCCCCTCTGTCAATGCACCACAGCCCCCTCCGTCACAGCATCCCACCCACCTCTGTCACTGCATCCCATCCCCCTCCGTCACAGCATCCCAGCCCCCTCTGTCACTACATCACAGCCCCCTCTGTCAATGCACCACAGCCCCCCAGTCACTGCATCCCACCCACCTCTGTCACTGCATTCCATCCCCCTCTGTCACAGCATCCCAGCCCCCTCTGTCACTGCAACTCACCCACCTCTGTCACTGCTTTCCACCACCCTCTGTCATTGAATCCACCCCTTCTGTCACAGCATCCCAAAACGTCTTTGTCACTGCATCCCACACCCCTCTGTCACTTCATCCAACACCCCTCTGTCATTGCAACCCAGCCCCGTCTGTCACATCATTCCACCCACCTCTGTTAATGCACCACAGCCCCATCTGTCAATGCATCCCACTCCCCTCTGTCACTGCATCCCACTCTCCTCCGTCACAGCATCCCAGCCCCCTCTGTCACTGCATCCCACTCCACTCTGTCATTGCATTCCATGCCCCCATCACTTCATCCCACCCACTTATGTCACTGTCTCCCACTCCCCTCTGTCACTTCATCCCATCCCCTCTGTCACTGCATCCCACTCCACTCTGTCATTGCATTCCATGCCCCCATCACTTCATCCCACCCCCCTATGTCACTGCCTCCCACCCCACTCTGTCACTACATCACAGCCCCCTCTGTCACGGAATCCCAGCCCCCAGTGTCACTGCATCCTACCACCCCCTGTCACTGCATCCCATCCCCCTCTGTCACAGCATCCCACCCCCCCTCTGTCACTGCATCCTACCCCCTTCTGTCACTGCATCCCGACGTCCTCTGTCACTGCATCGCACCCCGCTCTGTCTGTTCATCCAACCCACCTCTGTGATTGCATCCCAGCCCACTCTGTCACTGCATCCAGCACCCCCCTGTCACTGCATCCCACTGCCCTCTGTCACTGCATCCCACTGCCGCCTGTCACTGCATCCCACTCCCCTCTGTCACGGCATCCCACCGCCCTCTGTCACTGCATCCAGCCCCCCCACTGTTACTGCATCCCACTCCCCTCTGTCACGGCATCCCACCGCCCTCTGTCACTGCATCCAGCCCCCCCACTGTTACTGCATCCCACTCCCCTCTGTCACGGCATCCCACCGCCCTCTGTCACTGCATCCCACTGCCCTTTGTCACTGCATCCCACTCCCCTCTGTCACAGCATCCCACCGCCCTCTGTCACTGCATCCAGCCCCGCACTGTCACTGCATCCCACCCCCACCTCTGTCATTGGATCCCAGCGCCCTCTGTCACTGCATCCCACTCCCTTCTGTTTTTGCATCCCACTCCCCTGTATCACTGCATCTCTCTCCCCTGTCTCACTGCATCCCACCCCCCTCCATCACTGCATCCCACTCCCATCTGTTGCTGTATCCCACTCCCCTCTGTCACTACATCCCACTTCGCACAGTCATGGCATCTCACACCCCTGCAGCAGTAAAGACCACTCCCCTCAGACATTACATAGCACTTCCCTCAGTAACTACATAAGGCTCCACTCACACTACATCTCACTCCCCTCAGTCACTGCATCCCGCTACCCCAGTCATTACATCCCACTCCCCTCAGTCACTGCATCCCACCCCACTATGTCACTGCCTCCCACCCCCCTCTGTCACTGCATCCCAGCCCCCTCTGTCACTTCATCTCAGCTCCCTCTGTCACTACATCGCAGCCCCCTCTGTCACTGAATCCCAGCCCCCAGTGTCACTGCATCCCACCCCCCACTCTGTCAATGCATCCCAACCACCTTTGTCACTGCATTCCAGCCTCCTCTGTCACTGCATTCCACCATTCACTGTCGCTGCATCCCACCCCCTTCTGTCACTGCATCCCAACCCCCTCTGTCACTGTATCCCACCACACTCTGTCACTACATCCCTCCCCACTCTGTCACTGCATCCCACCCCCACCTCTGTCATTGGATCCCAGCTCCCGTTGTCACTGCATCCCACCCCCTTCTGTCACTGCAGCCCACACCCCTGTGTCAATGCATCCCACCCCCCTCTGTCACTGCATCCCGCTGCCCGCTGGCACTGCATCCCGCTGCCCTCCGTCACTGCATACCACTCCCCTCCGTCACTGCATCCCGCTGCCCTCCGTCACTGCATACCACTCCCCTCCGTCACTGCATCCGGCTGCCCTCTGTCACTGCATCCCACCCCCCTCCATCGCTGCATCCCACTGCCATCTGTCGCTGCATCCCACTCCCCTCTGTCACTACATCCCAATTCGCACAGTCATTGCATCTCACACCCCTGCATCAGTACACACCACCCCCTCAGGGATTACATAGCACTTCCCTCAGTAACTACATAAGGCTCCACTCACACTACATCTCACTCCACTCAGTCAATACATCTCACTCCCCTCTATCACTGCATACCACTCCCCCAGTCACTACATCCCACTCCCCTCAGACATTACATTCCACTCCCAGCTGCCGCTACATCCCACTTCTCACAGTTACAGCATATCACTCCAGTCCATCACTACATAGCACTTCCCTAAGACATTACACAGCACTCAACTCAGTAATTACCAAAGATTCCACTCACGCACCACATCCCACTCCCCTCAGTCACTAACGTCACTCTGCTCTGTCACTCCTGACTGAACAACAGTATCTAACTCGCAGTCCCCTCACTCACTTCACCCATCTCCCCTCAGTCACTTCATCCCACTCCCGTCAGTCAATTCATCCCTCTCCCCTCGGTCACTACATCCCATTTCCCTCATTCAATTAATCCCACTCTCCTCAGTCACTGGATCACACTTCTATCACTCACTGCATTCAACTACCTTCAGTGATTGCATCCCACACCCCTCTGTCACTGCATTCCACTCCCCTCTGTCACTGCATCCCACACCTCCCTGTCACTGTAACCCACCCCCCTCTGTCACTGTAACCCACCCCCTCTGTCACTGTAACCCACCCCCTCTGTCACTGCATCCCACCCCTCTGTAACTGCATCCCACACCCCTGTGGCACTGCATACCAACCCCCTCTGTCACTGTGTCCCACCCCCCTCTGTCACGTCATCCCACCCACCTCTGTCAATGCACCACAGCCCCACAGTCACTGCATCCCACCACCTTCCGTCACTGCATCCCATCCCCCTCTGTCACTGCATCCCACCCACCTCTGTCACTGCATCCCAGCCCGCTTGGCACTGCACCCCACCCCCCTCTGTCACTGCTTCCCACCCCCTTCTGTTACTGCAGCCCACACCCCTGTGTCACTGCATCCCACCCCCCTCTGTCACTGCATCCCACCCCCCTCTGTCAATGCATCCTGCTGCGCTCTGTCACTGCATCCCACTCACCTCTGTCACTGCATCCCACTCCCCTGTTTCACTGCATCTCTCTCCCCTGTCTCACTGCATCATACCCCCTTCTGTCGCTGCATCCCAAACCCTCCGTCACTGCATCCCACTCCCATCTGTCGCTGCACCCCACTCCTCTCTGTCACTGCATCCCACTCCCCTATGTCACTCCATCCCACTCCCCTGTATCACTGCATCTCTCTCCCCTGTCTCACTGCATCCCACCCCCTTCTGTCGCTGCATCCCAAACCCTCCATCACTGCATCCCACCCCCTTCTGTCACTGCATCCCACCCCCCTCCGTCACTGCATCCCACCCCCCCATGTCACTGCCTCCCACCCCACTCTGTCACTGCCTCCCACCCCCCTCTGTCACTGCACCCCAGCCCCCTCTGTCACTTCATCTCTGCCCCCTCTGTCACTACATCACAACCCCCTCTGTCACTGAATCCCAGCCCCCAGTGTCACTGCATCCCACCCCCCACTCTGTGACTTCATCCGAACCACCTCTGTCACTGCATCCCACACCTCTGTCACTGCATTCCACACCTCTGTCACTGCATCCCACCCCACTCTAGTCACTGTATCCCACCCCGCTCTGTCATTGCATCCCACAACCCTCTGTCACTGCATCCCACCCCTCTCTGTCACTGCATCCCACACACCAGTGGCACTGCATCCTACCCCCTCTGTCACTGCATCCCACTGCCCTCTGGCACTGCATCCTGCCGCCCTCTGTCACTGCATCCGGCTGCCCTCTGTCACTGCATCCCACCCCCTTCTGTCACTGCATCCCACCCCCCTCCATCGCTGCATCCCACTCCCATCTGTCGCTGCATCCCACTCCCCTCTGTCACTACATCCCAATTCGCACAGTCATTACATCTCACACCCCTGCATCAGTAGACACCACTCCCCTAAGACATTACATAGCACTTCCCTCAGTAACTACATAAGGCTCCACTCTCACTACATCTCACTCTACTCAGTCAATACATCTCACTCCCCTCAGTCATTGCATCACACTCCCCCAGTTACTACATCCCACTTCCCACAGTTACAGCATATCACTCCACTCCATCACTACATACCACTTCCCTAAGACTTTACATAGCACTCACCTCAGTAACTACTGAAGATTCCATTCACGCACCACATGCCACTCCCCTCAGTCACTAATGTCAGTCTGCTCTGTCACTCCTGACTGAACAACAGTCTCTAATTCGCAGTCCCCTCACTCACTTCACCCTTCTCCCCTCAGTCACTTCATCCCACTCCCGTCAGTCACTTCATCCCTCTCCCCTCCGTCACTACATCCCAGTACCCTCATTCAATTAATCCCACTCTCTTCAGTCACTGGATCACACTCCCATCACTCACTGCATCCAACTACCCTCAGTGTCTGCAGCGCACACACATCTGTCACTGCATTCCACCCGCCTCTGTCACTGCATCCCACACCTCCCTGCCACTGCATCCCACGCCCCCTCGGTCACAGCATGCCATGCCCAATTGTCACTGCATCCCACCCCCTCTCGCACTGTGTCCCACCTCGTTTGTCACGGCAACCTGCCTCCCTCTGTCACTGCCTCCCACCCTTTCTGTCACTGCATGCCTCCCCCCACTGTCACGGCATCCCACCCCCCTCTGTCACTGCATCCCACCCCTCTCTGTCACTGCATCCCAACCCCTCTGTCACTGCATCCCACCCCCCTCTCCCACTGCATCCCAACCCCCACTGTCATTGTGTCCCACCCCCCTCTGTCACGCGATCCCACCCACCTCTGTCAATGCACCACAGCCCCTCAGTCACTGCATCACACCCCCCGTCTATATCACACCTCCCTCTGTCACTGCATTCCAGCCCCCCTATCACTGCATCCCAACCCCATCTGTCACTGTATCCCAAACCCCTCTGTCAACGCTTCCCAGCACCGTCTGTCATTGCATCCCAACCAACTCTGTCACTGCATCCACACCCCCTCTGTCACTTCATCAGACCTACCTCTGTCATTGCACCCCACCTCACTCTGTCACTGCACCCCACCCCCCTTCACTGCATTCCAACCCCCTCTGTCACTGCATCCCACCCCCACCTCTCTCATTGGATCCCACCCTCCTCTGTCACTGCATCCCACCCACCTCTGTCACTGTATCCCAGAACGCTTGGCACTGTATCCCAACCACACTGTCACTGCATCCCACCCCCCCCGTCACTGCATCCCACCCCCTCTGTCACTGCATTGCACCCTCTCTGTCACTGCATCCCACACCCCAGTGGCACTGCATACCACCCCCTCTGTCACTGCATTCCACTGCCCTCTGTCACTGCATCCCACTCCCCTCTGTCACTGCATCCCACCCCCCCCCCATCACTGCACCCACTCCCATCAGTCACTGCATCCCACTCCCCTGTATCACTGCATCTCTCTCCCCTGTCACACAGCATCCCACCCACTTCTGTCCCTGCATCCCACCCCCCTCCCCCGCTGCATCCCACTCCCATCTCTCACTGTATCCCACTCCCCTGTATCACTGCATCTCTCTCCCCTGTCACACAGCATCCCACCCCCTTCTGCCACTGCATCCCACTCCCCTCTGTCACTGCATCCCACTCCCCCGTATCGCTTCATCTCTCCCCCTGTCTCACTGCATCCCACTCCCTTCTGTCGCTGCATCCAACCCCCCTCCATCACTGCATCCCATTCCCCTCCATTACTACATCCCACTTTGCACAATCATCGCATCTAACACCCCTGCAGAAGTACAGACCACTCCCCTCAGACATTACATAGCACTTCCCTCAGTAACTACATAAGGCTCTACTCACACTACATCTCACTCCACTCAGTCAATACATCCCAATCCCCCAGTCACTACATCCCACTCCCCTCATTTATTACATCCCACTTCCCACAGTCAGTACATCCCACTCCCCTGTCACACAGCATCCCTCCTCCTTCTGTCACTGCATCCCACCCCCCTCTGTCACTGAATCGCACCCTCTCTGTCACTGCATCCCACACCCCTGTGGCACTGCATCCCACCCCCTCTGCCACTGCATCCCACTCCCCTCTGTCACTGCATCCCACTCCCCTGTATCAATGCATCTCTCTCCCCTGTCTCAGTGCATCCCACCCCCTTCTGTCACTGCATCCCACCTCCCTCTATCGCTGCATCCCACTCCCATCTGTCGCTGCATCCCACTCCCCTCTGTTACTACATCCCACTTCGCACAGTCATCGCATCTCACACCCCTGCATCAGTGCACACCACTCCCCTCAGACATTACATAGCTTTTCCCTCAGTAACTACATAAGGCTCCACTCACACTACATCTCACTCCATTCAGTCAATACATCTCACTCCCCCAGTCACCACATCCTACTCCCCTCAGTCATTACATCCCACTTCCCACAGTCACTACATAACACTTGCCAGTGTTGCAGCATATCACTCCACTCCATCACTACATACCACTTCCCTAAGACATTACATAGCACTCACCTCAGTAACTACTGAAGATTCCACTCACGCACCACATCCCACTCCCCTCAGTCACTAATGTCACTCTGCTCTGTCACTCCTGACTGAGCAACAGTCTCTAACTCGCAGTCCCTTCACTCACTTCACCCAACTCCCCTCAGTCACTTCATGCCACTCCCGTTAGTCATTTCATCCCCCTCCCCTCGGTCACTATATTCAAGTTCCCTCATTCAATTAATCCCACTCTCCTCAGTCATGGATCACACTCCCATCACTCACTGCATCCAACTACCCTCAGTGACTGCATCCCACACACCTCTGTCACTGCAATTCCACCCCCGTCTGTCACTGCATCCCACCCCCTCTCCCACTGAATCCCAACCCCCTCTGTCACTGTGTCCCACCCCTTCCGTCACTGCATTCCACCTCCCTCTGTCACTGCATCCCACCACCCTCTGTCATTGAATCCACCCGCTCTGTCACTGCATCCCATACCGTCTTCGTCACTGCATCCCACCCCCCTCAGTCACTTCATTCAACACCTCTCTGTCAATGCACCACAGACCCCTCAGTCACTGCATCCCACCACTCCCTATCACTGCATCCCATCCCCCTCCGTCACAGCATCACAGCCCCCTCTGTCACTTCATCTCAGCCACCTCTGTCACTACATCGCAGCCCCCTCTGTCACTGAATCCCAGCCCCCAGTGTCACTGCGTCCCCCCCTCTGTCACTGCATCCCAACCACCTCTGTCACTGCATCCCACCCTCCTTTGTCACTGCATTCCAGCCTCCTCTGTCACTGCATCCTACCCCCTTCTGTCACTGCATTCCACCCTTCTCTGTCGCTGCATCCCACTCCCTTCTGTCCCTGCATCCCAATCCCCTCTGTCACTGCATCCCACCCCACTCTGTCACTGCATCCCTCCCCCCTCTGTCACTGCATCCCACCCCACTCTGTCACTGCATCCCACCCCACTCTGTCACTGCATCCCACACCTGTCACTGCATCCCACCCCCTCTGTCACTGCATCCCTCCCCCCTCTCTCACTGCATCCCACCCCGCTCTGTTAATGCATCCCTCCCCCATCTGTCACTGCATCCCACCCCACTCTGTCAGTTCATCCAACCCACCTCTGTGATTGCATCCCAGCCCCCTCTGTCACTGCATCCCACCCCCTCTGTCAGTGCATCCCACCCCACTCTGACAATGCATCCCACCCCACTCTGTCACTGCATCCCACCCCACTCTGTCACTGCATCCCACTGCCCTCTGTCACTGCATCCCACTGCCCTCTGTCACTGCATCCCTCTCCCCATTGTTAATGCATCCAACCCCCCTCTGACATTGCATCTCTGCCCCCTCTGTCATTGCATCTCAGCCCACTCTGTCAGTGGATCCTGATCCCCTCTGCCAGTGTATCCCAGCTCCCTCTGTCAGTGCATCCCACACCGCTCCGTCATGGCAACCCTTCTCCGTCTGTCACTGAATCCCACCCCCTCAGTCACTGCATCCCACCCCTCTGGCACTGCATCCCACCCACTCTGTCACTGCATCCCACCCCCCTCTATCACTGCATCCCACCCCCTCTGTCACTGCATCCCACCCCCCTCTATCACTGCATCCCACCCCCTCTGTCACTGCATCCCACCCCCTCTGTCACTGCATCCCACTCCCCTCTGTCACTGCATCACACCCCCTGTCACTATATCACACCTCCCTCTGTCATTGCATCCCAGCCCCCACTGACACTGTATTCCACCCCCCTCTCCCACACCATCCCAACCCCCTCTGTCACTGTAACCCACCCCCTCTCCCACACCATCCCAACCCCCTCTGTCACTGTAACCCACCCCCTCTCCCACACCATCCCAACCCCCTCTGTCACTGCATCCCAACTCCCTACTTCACTATATTCCACCGCCCCCTATCACGTCATCCCACCCACCTCTGTCAATGCACCACAGCCCCTCAGTCACTGCATCCTATCCCCCTCTGTCACTGCATCCGCACCCCCTCTGTCACTGCATTTCAGCCCCTCCATCACTGCATCCCACGCCCCTCTGTTACTGCATCCCACGCCCCTCTGTCACTCCATCCCACTCCCCCAGTCACTACATCCCAATTCGCACAGTCACGGCTTCTCACACCCCTGCATCAGTACACAACACTCCCCTCAGACATTAAATAGCACTTCCCTCAGTAACTACATAAGGCTCCACTCGCACTACATCCCACTCCCCTCAGACATTATATCCCACTCCCCACAGTCATTACATCCCACTCCCCCCAGTCACTGCATCCCACTCCCCTCTATCACTGCATCCCACCCGCTCTGTCACTGCATCCCACCCCCCTCTGTCACTGCATCCCACCCCCCTCTGTCACTGCATCCCACCCCCTCTGTCACTGCATCCCACCCCCTCTGTCACTGCATCCCACCCCCTCTGTCACTGCATCACACCCCCTGTCACTATATCACACCTCCCTCTGTCATTGCATCCCAGCCCCCACTGTCACTTTATTCCACCGCCCCCTATCACGTCATCCCACCCACCTCTGTCAATGCACCACAGCCCCTCAGTCACTGCATCCTATCCCCCTCTGTTACTGCATCCCATGCCCCTCTGTCACTGCATCCCACTGCCCTCTGTCACTGCATCCCACTCCACTCTGTCACTGAATTCCATGCCCGGGTCACTTCATCCCACCCACCTATGTCACTGCCTCCCACCCCTCTCTGTCACTTCATCCCATCCCTCACTACAGCGCAGCCCCCTCTGTCACTGAATCCCAGCCCCCAGTGTCACTGCATCCCAGCCCCCTCTGTCACTGCATCACACCCCCTGTCACTATATCACACCTCCCTCTGTCATTGCATCCCAGCCCCCACTGTCACTTTATTCCACCGCCCCCTATCACGTCATCCCACCCACCTCTGTCAATGCACCACAGCCCCTCAGTCACTGCATCCTATCCCCCTCTGTTACTGCATCCCATGCCCCTCTGTCACTGCATCCCACTGCCCTCTGTCACTGCATCCCACTCCACTCTGTCACTGAATTCCATGCCCGGGTCACTTCATCCCACCCACCTATGTCACTGCCTCCCACCCCTCTCTGTCACTTCATCCCATCCCTCACTACAGCGCAGCCCCCTCTGTCACTGAATCCCAGCCCCCAGTGTCACTGCATCCCAGCCCCCTCTGTCACTGCATCCCAACCACTTCTGTCACTGCATCCCACCCACCTTTGTCACTGCATTCCAGCCTCCTCTGTCACTGTATCCAACCCCCTTCAGTCACTGCATTCACCCACTCTGTCACCGCATCCCACCCCACTCTGTCACTGCACCCACACCCCTCTGTCACTGCATCCCACTCCGCTCTGTCACTGCATCCCACCCCCCTCCGTCACTGCATCCCACTTCCATCTGTCACTGCATCCCACTTCCATCTGTCACTGCATCCCACTGCCCTCTGTCACTGCATCCCACTGCCCTCTGTCACTGCATCCCACTCCGCTCTGTCACTGCACCCCAGCCCCCTCCATCACTGCATCCCACTTCCATCTGTCACTGCATCCCACTCCCCTCTGTCACTACATCCCACTTCACATAGTCACGGCATCTCACACCTTTGCATCAGTGCACACCACTCCCCTCAGACATTAAATAGCACTTCCCTCAGAAACTACATAAGGATCCACTCACACTACATCTCACTCTACTCAGTCACTGCATCCCACTCCCCTCAGTCACTGCATCCCACTCCCCCCAGTCATTGCATCCCACTCCCCTCTGTCACTACATCCCACTTCCCACAGTTACAGTATATCACTCCACTCCATCACTACATACCACTTCCCTAAGACTTTACATAGCACTCACCTCAGTCACTAGCGAAGATTCCATTCACGCACCACATCCCACTCCCCTCAGTCACTAACGTCACTCTACTCTGTCACTCCTGACTGAACAACAGTCTCTAACTCGCAGTTCCCTCACTCACTTCACCCATCTCCCCTCTGTCAATTCATCCCACTCCCGTCAGTCACTTCATCCCTCTCCCCTCGGTCACTATATCCCAGTTCCCTCATTCAATTAATCCCACTCTCTTCAGTCACTGGATCATTCTCCCATCACTCACCGCATCCCACTACCCTCAGTGACTGCATCCCACACACCTCTGTCACTGCATTCCACCCCCCTCTGTCACTGAATCCCACACCTCCCTGTCACTGCATCCCACCCCCCTCTGTCACTGCATCCCACACCTCCCTGTCACTGCATCCCACTCCACTCTGTCACTGCATGCCTCGCCCAATTGTCACTGCATCCCACCCCCCTCTGGCACTGTGTCCCACCCCCTCTGTCACGGCGTCCCGCCTCCCTCTGTCACTGCCTCCCACCCCTTTCAGTCACTGCATGCCTCCCCCCCACTGTCACTGCATCCCCCCCACCCTGTTACTACATCCCAGCCGCCCTTCACTGCATCCCACCCGCCTCTGTGACTGCATTCCACCCCCCGTCACTGTATTCCACCCCCCTCTGCCATTGTAACACACCCCCCTCCGTCATTGCATCCCACCCCCTCTCCCACTGCATCCCAACCCCCTCTGTCACTGCATCCCATCCCCCTCCATCACAGCATCCCAGCCCCCTATGTCACTGCAACTCACCCACCTGTCACTGCATTCCACCACCCTCTGTCACTGCATCCCATCCCCCTCCGTCACAGCATCCCAGCCCCCTCTGTCACTGCATCCCACTCCCCTCTGTCAATGCATCCCACTCCCCTCTGTCACTACATCCCACTTCGCACAGTCACGGCATCTCACACCCCTGCATCAGTGCACACCACTCCCCTCAGACATTAAATAGCACTTCCCTCAGTAACTACATAAGGATACACTCACTACATCTCACTCCACTCTGTCACTGCATCCCACTCCGCTCTGTCACTGCATCCCACCCCCCTCCGTCACTGCATCCCACTTCCATCTGTCACTGCATCCCACTTCCATCTGTCACTGCATCCCACTCCCCTCTGTCACTACATCCCACTTCACATAGTCACGGCATCTCACACCGCTGCATTAGTGCACACCACTCCCCTCAGACATTAAATAGCACTTCTTTCAGTAACTACATAAGGATACACTCACTACATCTCACTCCACTCAGTCTCTGCATCCCACTCCCCTCAGTCACTGCACCCCACTCCCCCAGTCACTACATCCTACTCCCCTCAGTCATTACATCCCACTCCCCTCAGTCACTACATCCGACTCCCCTCAGACATTATATCCCACTCCTCACAGTCATTACATCCCACTCCCCCTAGTCACTGCATCCACTCCCCCAGTCATACATCCCACTCCCCTCATTCATTCCATCCCACTTCCCACTGTTACTACATCCCACTTCCCACAATTACTGTATATCACTCCTCTGTCATTGTAACCCACCCCCCTCCGTCATTGCCTCCCACCCCCTCTCCCACTGCATCCGAACCCCCTCTGTCACTGCGTCCCATCCCCCTCCGTCAATGCACCACAGCCCCTCAGTCACTGCATCCCACCCCCCTCAGTCACTGCATCCCACACCCCTCTGACACTGCATCACACCTGGTTCCACCGCTGCCTCCCAGTCCCCTGTCACTGCATCCCACCCCCCTCTGTCACTGGATCCCACTCCCCACTGTCACTGCCTCCAACTCCCTTCTGTCACTGCATCCCACTTCCCTGTGTCATTGCATCCTACCCCACTCCGCACACTGAATTCCAACCCCCCTCTGTCACTGCATCCCACCCCCTCTGTCACTGCATCTGACCCATCTCTGTCACTGCATCCCACACCTCCAGTAACTGAATCCCATCCCCCTCAGCCATGGCATCCCACACCCCTCTGTCACTGCATCCCAACACCCTCAGTCCCTGCATCCCTCCCCCTCTGTCACTGCATCCCACCCCCTCTGCGACTGTATCCCACACCCCTATGTCACTGCATCCCACCCTACTCCATCACTGCATCTCATACCCCTCTGTCACTGCAACCCACCCCCCTCTGTCCCTGCCTCTCAACCCCCACTGACAATGCATCCCACCCCCCTCTGGCACTGCATCCCACACCCCTCTGTCACTGCATCCAACTCCCTACTGTCACTAAATCCCACTCCTCTTGTCACTGAACCTCACTCGCCTCTGTCACTGCATCCCATCTCCTTTTGTCACTGAATCCCTACCCTTCACTCACTGCATCCCACCCCCTCTTTCACTGCATTCCTCCCCCTCTGTCACTGCAAACCCACCCCCCTCTGTCACTGCATCCCACCTACCTTTGTAACTGAATCCCTCCCGCCTCTCTCACTGCATCCCACCCCCTCTTTCACTGCATTCCTCCCCCTCTGTCACTGCATCCCACCGCCCTCTGTCACTGCATCCCACCTCCCTCAGTCACTGCATCACACTTCCCTCTGTCACTATATACCACCCCGCTCTGTCGCTACATCCAACCCACCCCTGCCACCGCATCCCATTCCCCTCTGAGACTGCTTTCCCCTCCCCTCTGACACTGCATTCAACCCCCCTCTGTCACTGCATCCCAAGCCCCTCAGTCACTGCATCCCATCCCCTCCATCTTTGCAACCCACCCACTCCGTCACTGCATCCCACCCCCTCCATCTTTGCAACCCACCCACTCCGTCACTGCATCCCACCCACCTTGGTCACTGCACCCACCCCACTCCATCACTGCATCCCACACCCCTCTGTCACTGCATCCCACCCCACTCCGTCACTGCATCCCACACCCCTCTGTCACTGCATTCCACCACCCACTGTCACTGCATCCCACCCCCTCTGTCACTGCATCCCACACCCCTCTGTCACTGCATTCCACCACCCTCAGTTACTGCATCCCACAACCCTCTGTCACTGCATCCCTACCCCTGTCTCTCTGCATCCCACCCCCTCTTTCACTGCAAACCCACCCCCCTCTGTCACTGCATCCGACCCCCCTCTGTCCCTGCATTCCACCCCCCTCTGTCACTGCATTCCACCACACTCTGTCACTGTATTCCACCCCCCTCTGTCACTGCATCCCACCCCCTCTGTCACTGCATCCCACACCCCTCTGACACTGCATTCCAAGCCCTTCAGTCACTTGATCCTTCCCCCCTCTGTCACTGCATGCCACTTCCTCTGTCACTGCATCCCACCCCCTCTGCCACTGTATCCCACACCCCTATGTCACTGCATCTTAACCCCCTCTGTCACTGCGTCCCAGCCCCCTTTGTCACTGCATCCAAGGCCTACCATCACTGCATCTCAACCCCCACCATCACTGTATCCCCCCTGCTCTGTCACTGGATTCCACTCCCCTCTGTCACTGCATTCAACTCCCTTCTGTCACTAAACCCCCCTCCCTTTGTCACTGAAGCTCACTCACCTCTTTCACTGCATCCCACCTCCCTTTGTCACTGAATCCCTACCCCTATCTGACTGCATCCCCCCCTCTTTCACTGCAAACCCACCCTCCTCTCTCACTGCATCCCACCCCCGTCTGGCACTGCATCCCACACCCCTCTGACACTGCATTCCACACCCCTCTGACACTGCATTCCACCCCCCTCTGTCACTGCATCCCAAGCCCTTCAGTCACTTGATCCTTCCCCTCTCTGTCACTGCATCCCACGCCTACCATCACTGCATCCCAACCCCATCCGCCGCTGCATCCCAGCCCCACCACCGCCCCGAGACTATGTCCCCAAACCCACCACCCGCACCCCCCCACCCCCCCGACTATGTCCCCAAACCCACAACACGCCTCCCCCACCGCCCCACCCCCCCGAGATTATGTCCCCAAAGCCACCACACGCCCACCTCCCTCCCCCCCCACCCCCCCCCGAGACTATGTCCCCAAACCCACCACCTGCCCCCCCACCCCCCACCGAGACTATGTCCCTAAACCCACCACCTGCCCCCCCACCCCCTCGAGACTATGTCCCCAAACCCACCACCTGCCCCCCCACCCCCTCGAGATTATGTCCCCAAAACCAACACACGCACCGCCCCACCCCGCCCCACCCCGCCCACCACCCCCGAGATTTTGTTCCCAAACCCATCACCCGCCCCCCCCCACCCCCCCCGAGACTATGTCCCCAAAATCACGAACCGCCCACCCCACCCCCCCCACCCCATCCCCGAGACTATGTCCCCAGACCCACCACGCCCACCCCCCCCGAGACTATGTCCCCAAACCCACCACCCGCCTCCCCACCCCCCCGACACTATGTTCCCAAACCCACCACCTGCCCCCCCCCCCCCCCACCCCTTCGAGACTATGTCCCCAAACCCACCACCCACCCACGCCCCCCCGAGACTATATCCCCGAAAGGGCCACTCACGCCCCCCACCCCTCCGAGACTATGTCCCCAAAAGGACCACCGACCCCTCCCTTCCCCCCCGAGACTATGTCCCCAAAAGGACCACCCACCCCCCCCCGAGACTATGTCCCCAAAAGGACCACACTCCCCCAACCCCTACCCGAGACTATGTCCCCAAAAGGACCACCCACCCCCCCTACCCGCCCGAGACTATTTCCCCTAAAGGACCACCCCCCCCACCCCCCCGAGACTATGTCCCCAAAAGGACCACCCAACCCCCCCGAGACTATGTCCCCAAAAGGACCACCCACACCCCCACATCCTCCCCGAGACTATGTCCCCAAAAGGATCACCCACCCCCCCCAACCCCCACCCCCCACGAGAGTATGTCCCCAAAAGGAGCACCTACCCCCCCACCCCCCCGAGACTATGTCCCCTAAAGGAACACCACACTCCACCCCCCCCAAGATTATGTCCCCAAAAGGACCGCCCAACCCACCCCACCCCCACCGAGACTGACCCCAAAATGACCACTCACCACACCCACCCCCCCGAGACTATGTCCCCAAAAGGACCACCCAACCCCCCCACCCCCCCGAGACTATGTCCCCAAACCCACCACTCGCCCCCCCCACCCACCCACCACCCCTGAGACTATGTCCCCAAACCCACCACCTTCCCCCCCCACCCCCCCCGAGACTATGTCACCAAACCCATCACCCACCCCCCCACCACCTCCCCACCACCCCCCGAGACTATGTCCCCAAACCCACCACCCGCCACTCCCCAACCCGCCGACCCCCCTCCGCAAAACTATGTCCCCAAACCAACCACCTGCCCCCCCCACCCCCCGAGACTATGTCACCAAACCCACCACCCACCCCCCCACCCGCCCCACCCCCCCAAGACTATGTCCCCAAACCCACCACCCGCCCAACCCCACCCCCCCACACCCCCGAGACTCTGTCCCCAAAAGGACCACCCACCCCCCCACCCCCCTCCGAGACTATGTCCCCAAAAGGACCACCCACCCCCCCCACCCCCCCCGAGACTATGTCCCCAAAAGGACCACCCACCCCCCCCACACCCCCCACCCCCCACGAGTCTCTGTCCCCAAAAGGACCACCCACCCCCCCGAGACTCTGTCCCAAAAAGGACCACCCACCCCGCCCGGGATTATGTCCCCAAAAGGACCACCCACCCCCCCCCCACGAGACAATGTCCCAAAAAGGACCACCCACCCCCACCACCCTTCCGAGATTTTGTCCCCAAAAGGACCACCCACCACCACCACCCCCCCCGAGACTATGTCTCCAAAAGGACCACCGAACCCCCCCTACACCGCCCCTCCCGACTATGTCCCCAAACGGACCACCCACCCCCCCCAACTCCCAACCCCCCCGAGATTATGTCCGAAAAAGTAACACCCACCCCCCCCACTCCCCCGAGACTTTGTCCCCAAAAGGAACACCCACCCCTCCCACCCCCCCCGAGACTATTTCCCCAAAAGGACCACCCACCCCCCCACCCCCCACCCCTCACCGAGACTATGTCCCCAAAAGGCCCACCCACCCCCCCCACACCCCCCCCCGAGACTATATCCCCAAAAGGACCAGCCACCCCCCCAACCCCACCCGAGACTATGTCCCCAAAAGGACCACACACACCGCCCATCCCACCCCCCCGAGACTATGTCCCGAAAAGGACCACCGACCCCCCCACCGGGGCTATGTCCCCAAAAGGACCACCGAACCCCCCCCCACACCCCCCGAGACTATGTCCCCAAAAGGACCACCCACCCCCCCAACCCCCCCCGAGACTGTTGCCAAAAGGATCACCCACACCCCCCCACCCCCCACGAGAGTATGTCCCCAAAAGGAGTACCCACCCCCCCACCCCTCCCCCGAGACTATGTCCCCAAAAGGACCACCACCCGAGACTATGTCCCCCTAAGGACCACCCACCCCCCCCACACCCCCCGAGACTATTTCCCCAAAAGGACCACCCACTCCCCCCGAGACTTTGTCCCCAAAAGGACCACCCAACCCCCCCACCCCCCCTCGAGACTATGTCCCCAAAAGGACCACCCAACCCCCCCGAGACTATGTCCCCAAAAGGACCACCCACCCCCCCCACATCCTCCCCGAGACTATGTCCCCAAAAGGATCACCCACCCCCCCCAACCCCCACCCCCCACGAGAGTATGTCCCCAAAAGGAGCACCTACCCCCCCACCCCCCGAGACTATGTCCCCAAAAGGACCACCCACCCCCCCCACCCCCCACCCCTCACCGAGACTATGTCCCCAAAAGGCCCACCCACCCCCCCACAACCCCCCGTGACTATGTCCCCACAAGGACCCCCCCACCCCCCCTCCCACCCTCCCCGAGTCTATGTCCCCAAAAGGACCACCCACCCCCCCCACACCCCCCCCCCCCCCCGAGACTATGTCCCCAAAAGGACCACACACACCGCCCATCCCACCCCCCCGAGACTATGTCCCTAAAGGACTACCCCCCCCCCACCCACCCCCACCCCCCTGAGACTATGTGCCCAAAATGACCACCCACCCCCACCCCCACCCCGAGACTATGTGCCCAAAAGGACCACCCACCCCCCCCGAGACTATGTCCCCAAAAGGACCACCCACCCCCCCATACACCCCCACCGAGACTATGTCCCCAAAAAGACCACCCAGCCCCCCAACCCCCCGGGACTATGTCCCCAAAAGGACCACCCACCACCCCACTCCCCTGAGACTATGTCCCCAAAAGGAACACCCACCCCCCCCGAGACTATGTCCCCAAAAGAACCACCCACCACCCCCCCCACACCCCCCGAGACTATGTCCACTAAAGGACTACCCCCCCCCCCCACCCACCCCCACCCCCACCCTGAGACTATGTCCCCAAAAGGACTACCCACCCCCACCCGGAGACTATGTCCACAAAAGGACCACCCACCCCCCCGAGACTATGTCCCCAAAAGGACCACCCACCCCTCCCACTCCCCCCGAGACTATGTCCCCAAAAGGACCACCCACGCCCCCCACCCCCCCGAGACTATGTCCCCAAAAGGACCACCCACCCCCCCGAGACTCTGTCCCCAAAAGGACCACCCACCCCCCCCACCCCACCCGGGATCTGTCCCCAAAAGGACCCCCCACACCCCCTGCCGTGACGATGTCCCCAAAAGGACCACCCACCCCCCCCCCCCCACCCCCCCCGAGTCTATGTCCCCAAAAGGACCACCACCCCCCCCGAGACTATGACCCCCTAAGGACCACCCACCCCCCCCCCACCCCCCCCAGCCCCCCGAGACTATTTCCCCAAAAGGACCACCCACTCCCCCCGAGACTTTGTCCCCAAAAGGACCACCCCCCCCCACCCCCCCCGAGACTATGTCCCCAAAAGGGACCCACCCACAACCCCCCCGAGACTATGTCCCCAAAAGGACCACCCACCCCCACCCCCACCCCGAGACTATGTCCCCAAAAGGATCACCCACCCCCCCAACCCCCACCCCCCACGAGAGTATGTCCCCAAAAGGAGCACCTACCCCCCCACCCCCCCGAGACTATGTCCCCTAAAGGAACACCACCCTCCACCCCCCCCGAGATTATGTCCCCAAAAGGACCGCCCAACCCACCCCACCCCCACCGAGACTGACCCCAAAATGACCACTCACCACACCCACCCCCCCGAGACTATGTCCCCAAAAGGACCACCCACCCCCCCCACCCCCCCGAGACTATGTCCCCAAACCCACCACCCACCCCTCCCCAACCCCCCGACCCCCCTCCGCAAAACTATGTCCCCAAACCAACCACCCCCCCCCACCCCGCCGAGACTATGTCCGGAAACCCACCACTCGCCCCCCCCACCCACCCACCACCCCTGAGACTATGTCCCCAAACACACCACCCGCCCCTCCCCAACCCCCCGACCCCCCTCCCGCAAAACTATGTCCCCAAACCAACCACCTGCCCCCCCCACCGGCCCGAGACTATGTCACCAAACCCACCACCCGCCCCCCCCACCCGCCCCACCCCCCCAAGACTATGTCCCCAAAGGACCACCCACCCCCCCCACCCCCCTCCGAGACTATGTCCCCAAAAGGACCACCCACCCCCCCCACCCCCCCGAGACTATGTCCCCAAAAGGACCACCCACCCCCCCCGAGACTCTGTCCCCAAAAGGACCACCCACCCCGCCCGGCATTATGTCCCCAAAAGGACCACCAACCCCTCACCCCCCACGAGACAATGTCCCAAAAAGGACCACCCACCCCCACCACCCCCCCGAGACTTTGTCCCCAAAAGGACCACCCACCACCTCCACCCCCCCCGAGACTATGTCTCCAAAAGGACCACCGAACCCCCCCTACACCGCCCCTCTCGACTATGTCCCCAAACGGACCGCCCACCCCCCCAACTCCCAACCCCCCCGAGATTATGTCCGAAAAAGTAACACCCACCCCCCCCACTCCCCCGAGACTTTGTCCCCAAAAGGAACACCCAGCCCTCCCACCCCCCCGAGACTATTTCCCCAAAAGGACCACCCACACGCCCACCCCCCAGCCCTCACCGAGACTATGTCCCCAAAAGGCCCACCCACCCCCCCACACCCCCCCCGTGACTATGTCCCCACAAGGACCCCCCACCCCCCCTCCCACCCTCCCCGAGTCTATGTCCCCAAAAGGACCACCCACCCCCCCCACACCCCCCCCCCAAGACTATATCCCCAAAAGGACCACCCACCCCCCCAACCCCACCCGAGACTATGTCCCCAAAAGGACCACACACACCGCCCATCCCACCCCCCCGAGACTATGTCCCGAAAAGGACCACCGACCCCCCCACTGGGACTATGTCCCCAAAAAGATCACCCACCCCCCCCCACACCCCCCGAGACTATGTCCCCTAAAGGACTACCCCCCCCCACCCACCCCCACCCCCCTGAGACTATGTGCCCAAAAGGACCACCCACCCCCCCCCGAGACTATGTCCCCAAAAGGACCACCCACCCCCCCCGAGACTACGCCCCAAAAGGACCACCTGAGAATATGTCCCAAAAAGGACCACCCAGCCCCCCAAACCCCCGAGACTTTGTCCCCAAAAGGACCAGCCACCCCCCCCCCGACATCCCCCCTGAGACTATTTCCCCAAAAGGATCACCCACCCCCCCCCACCCCCCACCCCCCACGAGAGTACGACCCCAAAACGACCACCCACCCCCCCCCACCCTCCCGAGACTATGTCCCCAAATGGACCACCCACCCCCCCTACCCCCCCCCCGTGACTATGTCCCCAAAAGGACCACCCACACCCCCCCGAGACAATGTCCCCAAAAGGACCACCCACCCCCCCCACCCCCCCCGAGACAATGCCCCCATAAGGACCACCCACCCCCCTACCCCTTCCCCGCGACTATGTCCCCAAAACGACCTCCCACTCCCCACACCCGTCCCCCTGATACTATGTCCCCAAAAGGACCACCCACCACCGCACCCCCCCCCGAGACTATGTCCCTAAAAGGACCACCCACCTCCCCCCATCCCCCCGAGACTATGTCCCCAAAATGACCACCCCCCCCACCCCCCCGAGACTCTGTCCCCAAAAGCACCACCCACCCCCCCCTCCCCCCCCACCCCCTTCCGAGACTTTGTCCCCAAAAGGACCACCCACCCCCCACGAGACTGTCCACAAAAGGACCACCCACCTCCCACACCCCCACCTGAGAGTATGTCCCCAAAAGGACCAGCCCCCCCCACTTCCCCCCCGAGACTATGTCCCCAAAATGCCACCCACCACCCCCTCCCACCCCCCCCGAGACTATGTCCCCAAAAGGACCACCCACCCCGCCTACCCCCCCGTGAGTATGTCCCCAAAAGGACCACCCACCCCCCCCGAGACTATGTCCTCAAAAAGATCACTTACCCCCCCACCCCCCCCGAGACTATGTCCCCTAAAGGACCACCCTCACCCCCACCTCCCATGAGACTATGTCCCCAAAATGACCACCCACCCCCCCAGACTATGTCCCCAAAAGGACCACCCACCCTCCCCACCCCCCACCCCCCACGAGACTCTGTCCCCAAAAGGACCACCCACCCACCCACCCCCCCCGAGACTATGTCCCCAAAAGGACCACCCCCCCCCACCCACCTGAGACAATGTCCCCAAAAGGACCACCCACCACCCCCGAGACTAAGTCCCCGAAAGGACCACCCACCCCCCCCACCACCGCCAAGACCACGTCCCCAAAAGGACCACCCACCACCCCCCCACCCACCCGAGACTATGTCCCAAAAAGGACCACCCACCCCCCCCACCCCCCCGAGATTTTGTCCCCAAAAGGACCACCCACCCCCCCCGAGACTATGTCCCCAAAAGGACCAGCACCCCCCCCCAATTCCCCCCCGAGTCTATGTCCCCAAAAGGATCACCCACCCCCCACGAGAGTATGTCCCCAAACGGACCACCCACCCCCCCCACCCCCCCGAGACTATGTCCCCAAAATGCCACACACCCCCCCCCCACCCCCCCGAGACTATGTCCCCAAAAGGACCACCCACCCCGCCTACCCCCCCGTGACTATGTCCCCAAAAGGACCACCCACCCCCCCCGAGACTATGTCCCCAGAAAGACCACTTACCCCCCCACCCCCCCCGAGACTATGTCCCCAAAAGGACCACCCACCCCCCCCACCCCCCCGAGACTATGTCCCCCAAAGGACCACCCACCCCCCCCCACCACCGCCGAGACCACGTCCCCAAAAGGACCACCCACCACCCCCCCCACCCACCCGAGACTATGTCCCCAAAAGGACCACCCACCCCCCCACCCCTCCCGTGACTATGTCCCCAAAAGGATCACCCACCCCCCCACCTCCC
The DNA here is from genome assembly GCF_017639515.1 of Carcharodon carcharias. Classification (NCBI taxonomy): domain Eukaryota; kingdom Metazoa; phylum Chordata; class Chondrichthyes; order Lamniformes; family Lamnidae; genus Carcharodon; species Carcharodon carcharias. The sequence goes on along the minus strand of NW_024470646.1, from coordinate 378,135 downwards.
ACCCCCCACGAGAGTATGTCCCCAAAAGGAGCACCTACCCCCCCACCCCCCCCGAGACTATGTCCCCTAAAGGACCACCACCCACCCCCGAGATTATGTCCCCAAAAGGACCCCCAACCCACCCCACCCCCACCGAGACTGACCCCAAAATGACCACTCACCACACCCACCCCCCCGAGACTATGTCCCCAAAAGGACCACCCAACCCCCCCACCCCCCCGAGACTATGTCCCCAAACCCACCACCCGCCCCTCCCCAACCCCCCGACCCCCCTCCGCAAAACTATGTCCCCAAACCAACCACCCCCCCCCCCCCCGAGACTATGTCCGGAAACCCACCACTCGCCCCCCCCACCCACCCACCACCCCTGAGACTATGTCCCCATCCCACCACCTGCCCCCCCCCACCCCCCCGAGACTATGTCACCAAACCCACCACCTGCCCCCCCCACCCCCCCGAGACTATGTCCCCAAACCCAACACCCACCACCCCACCCATGCCCCCCCCGAGACTATGTCCCCAAACCCACCACTCCCCACCCCCAACCCCACCCCCCAAAACTATGTCCCCAAACCCAGCACC